>NW_023462824.1:13425-16882 GCF_013731165.1 Rhagoletis pomonella | reverse complement strand
AAAAAAAAAAATTTTTGGGGTGATTCAATCCTAGCGTAGGTTTAATGTAAAAAAGGGCGCCCAAAAATATGCAACTTTTAGACTTTAACTACTACTTTTATATAATTTTTCATTCGTTTGCCTAACTGCATAAGTGCACTTCTCAAACGGCATATGAAATAATTAGTCAAAGTCTTTTTATGAGTATGGCTCCTGCCATCAGATGTTCGGGGACTGTAAGGGTGGCGGGAATGGATACGGAGTTATAGAGTAATCTCTAAGAGACTGGATGCTTTACATTCATCTAATTTAATCATATACCAAAGTGATCCCCAACGATTGAGCTCTCATTGTCCAGTCCCCAGATTCTATACAAAATTCTTCAGATTTGTATTAGAAAAAAGCATAGCCCCAAAGTATGCAACACCTTATGTTTCATTCCTACTCTACTTATATTCTTACAAAGAGTCATTGTTTTTGTCTTGCACATAAATATATTTATTTGTGCATTTCATCAAAACTTTTTACACTTCCAAATCAGTAAAAACTGCAGAAACATTCATATTTGGCCAACGCATTTACTATATGTAGTCGTAAATAAATTTGGCTATTTGTCAAATGCATTCAAGTGCCACAAATCAAATGCTCATTCGTTGACACATCCTGTGGCCACTACCAACCTAAACCCCACTGCACTCACAGCGCAGGCGGAGCATACACTCGAGTACCGGTCATTTTGTTTTGCACAGAGCCGCTTTGTTGTGATTTTCTATAGTAAAAATTGTGAATAAACACAATAAATGACTGACTAATTTATTGACACGGAAGCATTTATTAAGTTAAACCAGCAGGCAGAAACAGTCAAAACCAGAGTCTGATAAATTTGTGGTATGCGTTTGTGTCCGCCCGCCTGTGTGTACATACTTGTACAATAAGGTGGTGCAATTGCATTGGATTTTTTGTAATATATTTACTAGTCACCCGCGAATCTCGTTTTTATATTTTCATTGTCGCATAATCATTGTCGCCGCTTTTATTTATTGCTAGTGAATTATAACAACTCAATTCAAGCACAGGAAATTAAGCTAAAAAAAATTAAAATTTTGGAGAAAATGCAGCCGCCGCATTCAACCGCTTCCAACGTCAATAATATATTCATACACACGAGGATTGCAAATAATTGCTGGCCAATAAAAAACAGACAAACACAATGCAATACAAAAATTGAGAATAAAACTTTTACCAAGAAATAATGCAACTCTGCAGAGAATAGGTGATTAACAGGCGTATTCTGCGTTGGTAACAAAAATTTTGTTACCGGTTAGTAAAGTTACTGTAAATTTTTAAACCCTTTTCGTATTCTCCATACTCTTGTAACCGGTAAATTTTGTTACCAAAGAGTATGGAGAATATGAAAAGGGTTTAAAAATTGACAGTAACTTTACTAACCGGTAACAAAATTTTTGTTACCAACCTGTAAGTAGCGTATATTGCGATCATCCCTTCGCAGAATTTTATTTTCAACGTAAATAAGTACTCATGCTTCAACGTACGAGGCTGTGTTCTTCATATTTAATTTGTTTAATGCATGTTTGTGATTCTCAACTAGCTTCTAAAAATGGTATACGCTATTTTGCCTCCCATTTTTCCGACTTGCAATCTATTAATTGTAAGGCTCCAAGGCCTGACTGCCGAGGCTCCGCTGTCTTGAAGCTCAAGTACTTTTTGGACTGAGTTAGTGCGAAGAGCTTGAGCGCCTGTAAACCATCAGCAAGTTAAGCGATTTACAGAAGGTTTTAATGCCAGTAAATTATTGAAACCCTTCCGACCCGTTGAATGTTAACAGCACTGAAAGCAGCGAAGAGGGACACAATACTCGATTTACTATACGACTTATCTATTAAAACAGCGGAGAAGATGTTGACCTGAACCCACGAATGAAAGCATACTTACCCATTGGAATTTAAATGTCAAATGTTTTGCCCAATCCACAGAAAGTGTGACCCTACCAAATGCGCTAATTACCGCGGGATCAGCCTTCTGAGCATTCATTTGCGATACAGTCTTATCTGGCGTATTTTGTGAAAAGCTGAAGCTCGCCTTCGACTAACTGATTGGAGCTTATCAGCGTGACTTTAAACCAGATAAATCAGCATATATCAAATCTTGGGAAAGACCCGCGAGAGGTCTGAGAGAGATGAGCATGATTTCAAGCCAATTTCGAAAGCGAGAAAGGAAATTGTTTTCATGTTGCGGCGTGGGTTTGCTTGTGAAGTATCTCAAGCCCTTAAACAAGCAGTCAGCGTATTCGAAGTATTTAGCACTTCCGTCCAATGCTTTTACTTCAGCACATACGACCCTCCAGCGAAGAGTGGAAACGGTACGCTATAAGAAGTGGCGAGTCCATCCATGTATACACAGTTGGCGTAAGGCTCTAAGGTAGGGAATCTGCCTTAGCTTTCGTCTTCCGGATCACTGTAGCATTTTTTAGGCGGAACTGATTGCAATTACCAGAACCACAAAACTGGTAAAGTATGATATGATGCCCGGGGCACTGCGACATATCAGGGGAATTGTAAGGCCAATGAACTAGCGCGACTCGGCACTAACCTTCCTATTGAGGATTTAAACGACCAATTAGGAATATCCCTTAAAAACTTGCAAGCTACTTATTTCCGAGAGGTTTACTAAAATAGCGAAAGACAGACAGGCAGGAAATTGTGGCCGGAGCTCAGCACTAAACGCTCTGGGCTACTAATGAGTCCTAATCTGTTATAAGAGGACACTGCCTAATTGGCAAGTGTGTTTGTCGGCTAGGCATATGATTACATTACTTCTGCAGAATTTGTCAACTGTTCCTGGCCTGCTCTATCCAGACGAGGTTTCTTCTTTTCTATGTAGCCAATCCTTCTAACTTGCGGGACCCTAGATGCGTGGAAATCAGGGATCTTCTAAAATTCGTGCGAAGTTCAAAATGACTTTAGGAGAGATTGCTGACCCCCCATGCGGCATTACAATGGGGCCTGAGTGTATCCTATGGACAACCCCAACTACCTTACCTAAGCTATTTACCGGTGGTATTGAAGGAAGAGGAAGTGACGCTATATGATAGCATAGCATAACATCGACTAAGGTAAACCTACCAAGTTCACTGGGAGCCAGTTAGCCATCGGTGATCTGCGATCTGTGATCTGCGTCACCCCTGCACTCTGTCTGCATCATCCTTTGTGACCAATCCCATCATTCCAACACCATAAATAATGGCGAACAGTGAAGCTATGCAAATATTTCCGTTATTCGCGGAATACACAAAAACTGTAAAGCAAAGCAAATAAAACAAGGCATCGATGATAACCCAAACGGTAAGCAAAAAATTCGTGCTTAAATAAGTAAAAAGAAATGAATTTTAATAAAAGTAAATAAAAATAAAGAAAAAAAACACCAAAAACGGCAATGTTGCTGGCCGACGCAGAAAAAG
>NW_023462824.1:12636-13325 GCF_013731165.1 Rhagoletis pomonella | reverse complement strand
ATCTTCATCTTCATCTTCATCTTCATCTTCATCTTCATCTTCATCTTCATCTTCATCTTCATCTTCATATCCACCTTCGTTTGTATTTAGGTTTCTTTACTCTTATTCTAATCTTTGCCTTTATCCCTTTCTTCTTCTACATATTCAACTTTACCTTCTTCCTTGCATGAATCTTAATCTTCGTAAATCTGATTTCTAAACTGCTGCTTAGCAGATTTCTTTAATTCAGTATCAATATTAAAGCAATGTCATTGATGCCACATAAAGTGATATCATGTCATGTGGGGAAATTGGGTGTGGTGGTTTGCGATGTGGTGGAATTGGGTGTGGGAGTTACGGCGCTGTGAATTCAGGTGTGGTGGGCTTAAGAGGTGCGGTGAGTTTAGGTGTGGTGAATTTATCTGTGGTGAGTTTAGGTGTGGTGAATTTAGGTGTGGGGAATTAAGATGTGGTGAGTTGTGGTGTGGTGAGTTAAGGTGTGGTGAGAAAGTTGAGGTGTGGTGAATTACGGTGTGGTGGATTTAGGTGTGGGGGGTTGAGGTGTGGTGAATTAAGGTGTGGTGAATTTAGGTGTGTGGAGTTAAGGTGTGGTGAGTTGAGGTGTGGTGAGTTAAGGTGTGGTGAGAGAGTTGAAGTGTAGTGAATTACGGTGTGGGGGTTAAGTTGTGGTGTGTTTCATCTTCATCTTC
>NW_023462824.1:5128-12626 GCF_013731165.1 Rhagoletis pomonella | reverse complement strand
TCTTCATCTTCATCTTCATCTTCATCTTCATCTTCATCTTCATCTTCGTCGTCTTGGTCTTCTTCTTTATCTTTTCCTTTATCCTGATCTAAATATGTCCATTCTTTTCTTCATTTACATATTCATCCCCACCATTGTTATTAGGTTAGGTATTTAAATTTTCCTTCCTCTTTGTCTTTATATCTAGGTTTCTTTACTTTTATTTTAATTTCTGTATTTATCACTTTCTTCTTCTCCATACTCAACTTTACCTTCTTCCTTGTTTGAGTCTAATCTATTCATGTACATACATACATACATTTTATTCCTGAACTGCTGCTTAGCAATATTAAAGCATACATTTAGGGGACATTTCCGCCCCAACCATGTACATGTGTGCATTGGTATTGGTGTGACTTTTGAATTGATTTTTTCGCTCTATTTTAAACTGATTTGAAATTTTAAAAATTGCCTGCACATCAGCATCAAAATACCTTTCTAATGATATATAATTGTTTATACCTTAGAAGTACAGTTTAGCCGTAAAAGGGGTGTAAAGGAAACATGATTGCCTATTTATATAATTGATGATTATTATTATTATTATTATTATTATTATTATTATTATTTATTTATTACAGCTCTCTTGAGCCTAATTCATTACAATATATGTAGACTTAACCTAGTTATTTAATATTACATTGCTTAAGCCTAATAAAATCATTTGGAAGGGCATTCATACATGGCAATTACAAGTTGAAATTACGGAACAATAGTAAACGGAAAACAGATATAAAGTAATACATTACATTATATTGGGATAGATTTACAAAATTCAAACAACTTTCTTTTAAACTCATTGATGTTTTTAAATTGCTTGACAGTATTTGGTAATTCATTATAACTTTTAAGACCCTTGTAATAAAGATTACATTTATCAGATTCGCTTTTTAACATGGGTAAATTGAAGTCATTTTTCTTACGTGTATCTTTATTGTGTACATTGCTGCCATACTTTAAGTTAATCTTTAGGTATTCTGGTAAATTATCTTCAATAATGTTTTTAACAAATTTCATCGTATAATAAAAGTGCTGTTGTTTCACACTTAGCCAACCAAGGGCTGATAACATGTCTCTAATGGGCGTGTCATATCGTTTTCGAAGAAGGAATCTCATTGCTTGGTTCTGTTGGTTCTGCAATTTATAAATTTGGCTATCATTCATTATGAAGAAAATTGTTGGACAATAATTGAGGAGAGGTTTTATTATTGATCCATGATCTGCGTCACCCCTGCACTCTGTCTGCATCATCCTTTGTGACCAATCCCATCATTCCAACACCATAAATAATGGCGAACAGTGAAGCTATGCAAATATTTCCGTTATTCGCGGAATACACAAAAACTGTAAAGCAAAGCAAATAAAACAAGGCATCGATGATAACCCAAACGGTAAGCAAAAAAATTCGTGCTGAAATAAGTAAAAAGAAGTGAATTTTAATAAAAGTAAATAAAAAGAAAGAAAAAAAAACACCAAAAACGGCAATGTTGCTGGCCGACGCAGAAAAAGTGCAACTTACCAATAAAATATTGGCATTGTTGCAATAAAACATCACAGGCGATTAATTTCATGAACTGGCAAGTGAAATCACAAATAGATTTATGGTGTGTATCATACATATGGAGGTACATTAGGATGGTCCTTAAAATATGAACATCTAAATTTTTTATGGGACGCCCCTTTATTTTTTATTTTTGATGGCCAATTTTTTTAAATTAAATCTGATAAATTTGAAATTTTATTGAAATTAATTTATATAAAGCAATAAACTCGCCGAGTTTTACCTGGTTAAAGACACAATTTTGTCGAATTATTGTGATAAAAAAAAATCAATTTTTCAAACCTGGTAGCGACCCCTAAAATTTGTTTTTAAATTTTTTAATTTTCGTGGAAAGGAAAGGAGTACGCTATGATATTGATATTTTTAAGGACCACCCTACTGTAAATCAGTAACAACTGACTTACATATTTATGTAAAACGAACACAGCGAGGCGAAAAACTCAAACAAAATTGAATACCACAAGTAGTGCAATAGCGTTTAGTGTCTACTCAGGAACACCTATGAGGGAAGGTGAGTAATCCCGCGAAGACTTAGAGGAAAAACATTTTCATTCGCCAAAAAATTTTTAGTTTCTAAAATGTTTAAACTTCATACTGGCGAGGCTTTTTTTTGTTTGAAAACAGGAAATATTGGAAGGGAATTGAGCCTAGGAAATATGCTGGATGAGAAAGAAATTCATAACGCAATAAATGCAATTTTTCATTTGCTGTGGTGTTCAGCTTGCGACGATAGCCCCAAGAAAGGGGTTCAGATCATAGGGAGAGGGATGTTAGCTATGTGGATTTGAGGAGGCAAGTGAAGAGCTGGTTGACGTCGTATAGGGAAGCGTCACAAGCCGGACACGTGTTGGGTATGTCGCGGTCGAGTCTGGGTAGGCACGAATTCAGTCCGCTATAATACTCTATTAGTCTGGTCTTTCACGGTAACGGAAGCTTTTCATCTTCGATGGGTGGTGGTTGAGCTCCTATTACAACAATCACAGGAGAAAAGTCTGGAAGTTGGAAATAGGATCCATATGAAAGCCCATCAAAGGCATTATCTGTATGTGAGACGTGAGTTCATATAGATGCCTTCTGACGTGTTACCCGATCGGGAGTTGCTTGGTAAGCCTTAAATCTTGCTGCTTCTCAAGCGACATAAGAAGGCATTCCGTTGCTATGCAGTGTTTTATCAAGTCTGTAGCTTCACGCCACTGCATCCTACTAGTCCTTGGTTACGTTATTTTGTCTTTATTGAAAATTGTGGTTTGGTGCCATCGTAATTGGAGTGTCATCAAAGTAGATGCCAAATTGCAGCATGGCCTCATCGTTCAGGTGGTAAAAATCGATTTCATTGAGTAGCAGGTAGGATTCCGTGAAGTGAAAAAACGAGAAAAATGGCGAGATAGCTATTTGCCTTGGAATACAGTTCATCAATTTCATTGCTAGCGCCTAAATCGAACAATTGGCAGCGTAGTTGATCAGAGAAACTCACTCCGGTGGCCTAGACAGTCCGGATCTACGTACCCGGGACGACCCAGATTCACATCTGGTCAAGAACTGTCAGTCCATCATCATTCCACATAAGCTATTTAGGGCATTTGTATGCTATTGCAATAACTAAACAACAACCCCATTCAATTCTTCCAAGCTTCAAGGTTTGATCTCGAAAAATTAATTAGGAATGTCGACCACGCAACTAATTGGACGCCCATGGTTTTAGGCTGTGTATGTTAAACCACGCGTCGTTTGGGTACAAACCAAGATGCATCACTCTACTCGACGTACAACCTTCGATTTGAAGATAATTTATATATACGCAGCTTTCTTCTGGCTTACGGTTGCACTTTTGGTCTTTTTTGTCACCCCAAATGTATGAAACCAATGCAGAACTCAAATATCTGACGCCCGTCGACAGGCATTGGTAATTCTTCAAATGTACTGCTCACTATACTGTCCAGTGGTGGGGACTATATTGACGCGGATGGTCCATCAGGAATTAAAATTACGCCTACAACAGCTCCAAAGGCTAGTCCTTAAGCTCGAGCAAACGCATTAAAGGAGACATTTCTCCAACCTTCTACTACCTTCCCCACACTACCTTATGTAGCTAAACACTTAGCTGGTTAGATAAGGTGGCTGTCAGTAATCCCACTAGCACACCTAGGCGCCCTTAACATTTTGGGCACATTGTGATACCATACGGGATGTTAGAACACTCCTAGTTGAGCCCAAGAACGTTCGTCTTGTTTCACAAAATGCGGGACATTCGTATAGTGGGTGCTGTAAAGTTTCTGGCTTCATCGCTGCAGCTTCTGCAGAAGTTGTGGTAGGGAACGACTTGCCTCTCCGTGTGCCGTCCATTGGCTACATGGGCTGTTAGTGGAGCCCATGATTGTGGCTCAGCATGAGGAGATCTTTCGACCGCTTCTCGTTTCATTTTGGCCACATAAGTTTTGTATTGATGCAAGTTGTGAGACTATCGCACCTGTAACTTGCTTTTTTAAGAGGTAGAATGAGCTTGCAGGTAGCGAGCGGCATGCTTTAACCCTTGTGGGACTTTCATTGCCGGATATGAAAATCGTACTGCTCAGCCATCTCGTTCAGAGATCTACGGCAGCACGCTACTGTTCTTGAACTACATGTGACCGAGTTAAGCGCTTTAAGTGCCGCCTGACTGTTCGAGTAGGTAAATTTATTCTTACATAAGTATGACTTCTCCTGTTCGTAAGTGTTCAATCGCCTAGTTTATGACAGCGACTTCAGTTTGAAAGACACTGCAGTGGTTGGGTAAGCGAAAAAATATTTCCAGCCCCGGCCGGGCAGAGATAAGCTCAATCCTACCTTACCGTCTAGCTTGAGCCATCGGTGTAGAGGTGCAGTCATCCCTTTTCATCAGCAGCACCTCCTGACCAGATTGTTTTCTCTGGACTGGAAACCCTATACCTCTTTGTAAAGTTCAGACTTGGTGAACGCTAATCCGCGTGCGGCATATTTCCTTTCTTTAAGATTGCGGTGTGGCCATCCTGTTTGTCTCTCCAGCCTGGTAGTTCCCTTAGCCTCTAGGCGGCGCGCCCCGCTGATTATTTTCCAACAAATTCGATTGGCAGAATAATGAGTAAGACGCCCATTGCCTCCGCTAGAGTTCTGCGTAGAACCCCGCAACATGCAGAGCACTTAACATCAGTAATATACTCGTATGTACATACATAAATATACATAATATTTTCGAGAATACATATATGTATGTATATGTTTGTAAAGCGCATCAATAACCGGCACACATTGACCATGAAAGTCAGCCAGCAACAGAGGCGGCTCCTAGTCAAGAAATCCCCAAACAGTAAACATAAAAAAAAGTAAACATGAGCAAAAAAAAGGTCCACCAACTGCTGGTGCAACATCAGCACGCTTTTGATAAGATAAAAATCAATCATGAATCGATCGACAATGAGACAATTATCGTATGGCATATCAACAATTAGCAATTCTTCAAGAACGCCATGAGAACTATGCACACAGCGGCGGTAGGAGAGCAAGAGGAGTCTTGAATGTCACCCGGCCATTAGCTAGCAATTACACAATTAGTTATTAGTACTCCATAGGCTGATCGAGTGTAATGTCGCCGCGCATAGTGCTAGCATTTTGGTATGCCATTTTCGCTTGCGTGTGTCACGCTGATCTACAAGTTGAGTGTAAGCTTATCCTAGTTAGCAACAGCGCTCAGCTTAGACTAAGCTCCACTTACATATCATTCACAGATCCATATTGTTTTCGCTTCACATGGATTGGTCCATATCAAGATAAGCGCCATATTGCCGGTTTGACGTGTGAACATTTACGCGAAGATTTCAAAAATGTGCCATGTAGGCGCCCATTAGTGGCTACGGGTGGGTAATAACTTAGAAAAATGTGTTGTTACTTTTTTAAACAAAAAACGATTTCAAATTTAGATAATGATGCCATACCAGATACGGCGGACTTGTGGCGTACTAACATTAAAAACCCAAATGCATTTGGTTGTCCAATGGTTCCGGGCGAGACGTGTGTTAAGTACACGTATATCTATAATAAAGGAGGTTGGTGTTGCATATACATAAATTTTAAATTTGCATTTCATTCATTTTCATGCATACATATGTATATAAAACTCACTCGGATGAATCAAACGATGGCCCTGTTTCAAGTGGAATGAAATGTGCTTCCGAGCAGATTTAGCTGCGCTAACTTCTTCAGCTAATTATTTCATATGCAGGTTGAGAATTTCAAGCATATCACAGCCGTATGAAATAAAAAGCTAGAGCGCCAAATCGCTCAGGCCTCAGATGTTGTAGACCTTAGGGTTCACCAGCCATTTATTTAGCAAATAAGCTCAGTGAAGAAAGAGTGTGTTAGTTAGTTAATTCGTGGGTGAAAGATTTGTGTGTGTCTCTTAAAGTGAGAGTCCCTAATCCAGTGTGGCAAAGATGCCTTGGGCTTCTCTAACAAATCCTAAAAGGGCCTTGGTGGGCGCATTCTTTATAATAAAGAGTTCAACCATTTGAAGCTTTTAATTGGATCAGCCTTTCTCCGGATAACTTCAGAGAATATGCTCTGAAGTTTCATCACCTTCAAGGCAGAGCCAGCATTCTGACTATGTGATCACACCCGAGACAGGTGCGCAGAAAGTAGCCTGATGTCATTTCTATGTTCGAAAATGATATAGGCCCTTATTATGAGCTGCATTCGATTTTCGATCTTCGCTGGCTATCGAAGATCGAAGATCGAAAGTGAAATTCGTATTATGAGCTATGCAAGCGTGTCGAAATTTTCGTTGAGTATCGAATTTTCTGTCGAACAGAATTTTGCTTTCGATGGTGTAGCGAAGTGTTAGAAAATTGTGAAAAATGTATGATTTTGTATATGTTTTCTTACATTTTGGCGGCTAGACACTAATTTTAAACAATTTGTATTAATTTCATGCAGTTCTAACATCGTGAATACTAAACACAAGCTCGAAAGGCTGGTTTTACTTGTGAAAGAAAATCCCAATGCTCTGTTGGCACGATCTCTGAGAACAAAATCGTAGCGCTGTTGATAGTTTTAAAATATTTTAAATAGATTTGGCTCACAAACGCCTCTTTAGATGGTCGGAACTTTTTAATGAATCTGTAGACAAATTTCTTAAATATATTTTATATCAAAATATATTCGAAAGACTAATAAACTTAAATGTTTAAGAGAGCATTTGCTACTCCTGGCCAGTTTACTAAGCTCTCATCCTCTGACGAATCGTTGAACCACAACTCGTTGTACTCATTTTACCACGTTTTTATAAAATTGCTTTCTTTTTTACTTCATTTTAATTAGAACAAATTTGCATAAATATGTATAAGCACACTATTTAGTTTGCTCGATTTGTAAACAAAGCTTCTCAGCGGTGAAAAATATACTATTGTGAACAACCTAAACGAGCGAAATTCACAATAGCGCTATTCTTCATCGAATGAGCGCCATAATACCAAATGAAAATTCGTTCGCTCAGCACTTTCGACCACAGTCGAAAATCGAATGCAACTCATAATAGGGGCCATAATTTCTGTTGAAAACGTAACCGAAGAGCCTGGCCTGTCTAAGGTCTCCCACCGCTCCCCAGTACTTATTTAATGCGTTCAGAGTGTACCCACTCAGTAATTATGGCGACCAAAGAGGACCAATTGAGACCACAGAATGGTTCGAGCCCCAATAAGGCAGTGTGTGCCAAAATTTGTAGCGTGCCAAAGCAGTATCCAACCAGCTTGGATTTCATAGTCCTGATTGAAAGGGCCCGGATGGCTGCTCTGAAAAGATAACTAGAAGCGCCCTTCAAACACTTTTCAAGGTTTACTTGCCCATGGAAATTGCAAGTTTGGTGCTGGTCCAAAAATATCTGTACCTGCC
>NW_023462824.1:1397-5028 GCF_013731165.1 Rhagoletis pomonella | reverse complement strand
CGAATACACTATTCGATTACAAGTTTTATGTTAACCAAATGTTTTTTTCATCTCTTTAAAGACAGGAGAACTTCGAGGGTGCTTTACGGTTAATGCAAAAAGCTACTGCCATGCCAAAACGAAAAGTTGCCTATCATGACGACACTGAGACAGTGCAAATGCGGCTATATCGTTCTTTAAAAGTGTGGTCTATGTACGCCGATTTAGAGGAATCCTTTGGCACATTCAAAACCTGCAAAGCTGTCTACGATCGTATTATTGATTTGAAAATTTGTACTCCTCAAATTATCATCAATTATGGTCTCTTTTTGGAAGAGCACAACTATTTTGAAGAAGCTTTTCGCGCCTATGAAAAGGGTATTGCGCTTTTCAAATGGCCAAACGTATACGATATTTGGAATGCATATTTGACGAAATTTCTCAAACGTTATGGCGGCACAAAGTTGGAGCGTGCGCGCGATCTTTTCGAACAATGCTTGGAAAACTGTCCACCCGAGCATGCTAAGTACTTTTACTTACTGTATGCGAAATTAGAAGAGGAGCACGGTTTAGCGCGCCATGCTATGGCCGTTTACGATCGCGCCACTAGTGCCGTCAAGCCAGAGGAGATGTTTGATATGTACAACATTTTCATTAAGAAGGCAGCAGAAATCTATGGCCTACCGCGTACACGTGAAATCTATGAGAAGGCTATTGAGGCATTGCCCGAAGAGAACATGCGGCCTATGTGTGTGCGGTTTGCAGAGATGGAAACTAAGCTTGGCGAAATCGATCGGGCGCGAGCTATTTACGCGCATTGTTCGCAGGTGCGTATTATTGTAAAGCTTTTCCCTAATGTATACAATTTTAAATATCTTTTACTTTTCACACAGGTATGTGATCCACGCATAACCGCTGATTTCTGGCAAACTTGGAAAGAATTCGAGGTGCGTCATGGTAATGAAGATACAATGCGTGAAATGTTGCGCATCAAACGTTCAGTGCAAGCCACTTACAATACGCAAGTGAATATGATGGCTGCACAATTTCTTAATCAGACGAGCGCAAGCAGTGCCGCAGATGGCGGTAGTGATGCGATGCGTTTGCTTGAAGCCAAGGCAGCAGCAGAGCAACAAGCGCGACAACAACAAACACTCAAACCACAAACCAGTGGAAACATTATGTTTGTGCGTGGCGAAACACAAGGAGGCAATGCAAAGGATAAGGTGGTCAATCCGGATGAAATTGATATTGGCGAGAGCGATGAAGATGAGGAAGACGATGACGAGGCTGATGCTGGTGGTGGCGCAACAAACGGTGGGAATGAAGAAAATGTTATAGCCGCAAAAAGATTACGCATCGAGCAGCAGGCTATACCGGCAAAGGTGTTTGGCAGTTTGAAAAAAACCACAGATGAAGATGAGCAGGATGTAGATTAAGTGAAGCGATTTAGCAGCACATGAAAAGTTGTATGCTAGATAAAAACATTACTAAGAATAACCAAGTTAGATACGCATATACCTACTGTATAATTATTTTTTAAATTAATGTATTTAAGCCCAAAACAGCAATTATTGTTTACTTATTAACTATGGTGTCACAGCAGCCAAACCTCTGGCAAAAATGGTTAGTAATAGAGTTAAAAGGCAAGTTTTCAAAAACTTTTGTATCGTGATCGGCGCGTCATTGCACGGCATCGTACCCAACTGTGAATCGCAAACGCAAACTTCTACCTCTAAGCCGGATATATATTTTTGGCGATAACAACCGCTGGTAGCATTCACTTTAGCGCACATATAGGTGATGTTTTGAACTGCGGGAATTTTATTAGGTAAAATCGAGATGTAGAATTATGGAGGGTAAATAGATAAATAGATTTGAAATGAGGATAATAGTTGTGTGATATGATATTTAAATTTGGTTTGATATTTGCATTAAATACAGCCCTAGTAGACCATAGTCTGTAGCCGCTACAACAACCACAACAACAATCCATAGTCTTATGTCCGTTAGTCTCAGTCCAGGCCGAGGGGTAAGCGGAAAAAGTCGAAAGTGTTTTTGAGGTCTTGTAATTTCAGCGCTGTTGTGAATAAGATACGGTTAACAGCGATGTTCTTGCGGTTGATCATGCCGGCAATTTATCCCGTATCCTTCGTCAGGGTATTTCACCAGCTATAAAATTCAGGCAGCCAACGGGAAGACAAAATCCTCCTATCCGTGGCGAAATCCATGGAAGTACTACTACTCCTCAGTCTGACGAAGCACCTCAAGCTAGCCGAATACCAACATGGATTCCGGAAAATGCACAGCACCATCACAACATGGACCGCCAACACCACACAGATTTGCGAAGGTATGAACCAACGTAGACGTTGTGATAAGACGGTACTAATCGCAGTTGAAGGCACTCGACACAGTGAGCCACGCGACCCTCTGCCAAGTCATCCTGGACTTGTCGCTTCCAGCGCGGACGAAACGGTGGATAACCAGCTATCTGTGTGGACGTCAATCATCCGTCAAATTTCGTAACGCTAACGATAAGTTAACCGACTATCTGCAAGGAACCCCAAAATCTTTGCCGCGAAATCTACCGCCACGGAGTGACGCTTTATAGTCTGTTCTCCCTCTCCGCGCCTCAGCCACCTGCAACTAGCTTCGAAACAGGGACGAAGTCCTCAAGTCGCTAGCTAGCAGCATTCGTGGATCCTAAAAGATACCCTGCTCGCAACCTACAAGATGCTGGCGGTTAAAAACTTAACCACATGTTGTCAAAGCAATTCCGCGTGGTATGTCATCGTGGAAACCAGCCGAACTACGCTCTGCTTCGAAACAATCTACCCCCACTAAACGTGAGATGACACCTGCACAACTGGAAGCCAAACATCGAGCCGTACGGAGAACATCCGTTCGACACAAAATACAAAGCGGTGCTGAACAGCCCATACAGCGCTGCGGCCAGAACGAGCCGCAACACCCGAAAAGACAACATCGTCCTCCCAGAAACCCCGGGGGTTGAGAACTGTTGCTACAACAACAAAAGCCTCTCTATACAGAATAAGCATATCGATGCTGACGGGAGTATATTACCTCATCAAGGTCCTTAATTTGCCAATGACCTCTCTCATCATACCTGACGTGGGCTTTTTCTCCACTTCTGACATGTTGAAGCCTTAGTGAGCGCTTACACAACTGAAACTTTTGGGGAAAACGTTCAATAAAGTAGAGTCTTATCATCCGATAATTCGCCATTCTTAAGTTATGAAGACACTAAGCATAAACATGGCTTCTGTAAAGTGTACAGTGACGCCATAGCAATCGTATCCCTCGTTGTGGCAGCGTCTGAGAAAGATCTGTCCTACGTCAGTACGAGTTAGGTCGTAGGCAACCTGTCTAAGACTTCTTTGCAACCGGCTTAGGCTCTTGATGGCATTTTCCATGAAATGAAAGCAATCTGTTTAAGGATAGCCGCCTTAATATTTCCTTAAACGTCAGAGGTCATTCAGCTGATCTACCAAAAGATACTCCGCAAAGGATATTAAATCTGCAACCTAGTGTTTGATACGTCAAGTCATCTAAAGTGTTAAAGTACACTAGTACACAGACGAGGCAGGTACAGATATTTTTGGACCAGCACCAAACTTGCAATTTCCAT
>NW_023462824.1:0-1297 GCF_013731165.1 Rhagoletis pomonella | reverse complement strand
CAAAATCGCTTAGGCGGTTACAGCGCCAATTAAGAAGAAGAAGAATCGCAGTTGAAGGCACTCGACACAGTGAGACACGCGATCCTCTGCCAAGACATCCTGGACTTGTCGCTTCCAGCGCGGACGAAACGGTGGATAACCAGCTATCTGTGTGGACGTCAATCATCCGTCAAATTTCGTAACGCTAACGATAAGTTAACCGACTATCTGCAAGGAACCTCAAAATCTTTGCCGCGAAATCTACCGCCACGGAGTGACGCTTTATAGTCTGTTCTCCCTCTCCGCGCCTCAGCCACCTGCAACTAGCTTCGAAACAGGAACGAAGTCCTCAAGTCGCTAGCTAGCAGCATTCGTGGATCCTAAAAGATACCCTGCTCGCAACCTACAAGATGCTGGCGGTTAAAAACTCAACCCCATGTTGTCAAAGCAATTCCGCGTGGTATGTCATCGTGGAAACCAGCCGAACTACGCTCTGCTTCGAAACAATCTACCCCCACTAAACGTGAGATGACACCTGCACATTGGAAGCCAAACATCGAGCCGTACGGAGAACATCCGTTCGACACAAAATACAAAGCGGTGCTGAACAGCCCATACAGCGCTGCGGCCAGAACGAGCCGCAACACCCGAAAAGACAACATCGTCCTCCCAGAAACCCCGGGGGTTGAGAACTGTTGCTACAACAACAAAAGCCTCTATACAGAATAAGCATATCGATGCTGACGGGAGTATATTACCTCATCAAGGTCCTTAATTTGCCAATGACCTTTCTCATCATACCTGACGTGGGCTTTTTCTCCACTTCTGACATGTTGAAGCCTTAGTGAGCGCTTACACAACTGAAACTTTTGGGGAAACCGTTCAACAAAGTAGAGTCTTATCATCCGATAATTCGCCATTCTTAAGTTATGAAGACACTAAGCATAAACATGGCTTCTGTAAAGTGTACAGTGACGCCATAGCAATCCCTCGTTGTGGCAGCGTCTGAGAAAGATCTGTCCTACGTCAGTACGAGTTAGGTCGTAGGCAACTTGTCTAAGACTTCTTTGCAACCGGCTTAGGCCCTTGATGGCATTTTCCATGAAATGAAAGCAATCTGTTTAAGGATAGCCGCCTTAATATTTCCCCAAACGTCAGAGGTCATTCAGCTGATCTACCAAAAGATACTCCGCAAAGGATATTAAATCTGCAACCTAGTGTTTGATACGTCAAGTCATCTAAAGTGTTAAAGTACACTAGTACACAGACGGGGCAGGTACAGATATTTTTGGACCAGCACCAAACTTGCAATTTCCAT
>NW_023462823.1:1194-16886 GCF_013731165.1 Rhagoletis pomonella | reverse complement strand
TCGCTTATAAATACATATGTACATTAGAGTGGTCCAATTTTTGTATGGGGAAAAAAAATCGTATAAAACGGGACAGCCCCTTAGTTCGAATAACCATTTTTTTACCATTCTAACGTACATACATACATATGCATATACGGGTAATACCTAAATACATATATGTATGTAAGCACTTTCAACATTTTCTGACGTACATACACATGCAGTTAACACAAAAACCGCAAATTCCAAAGTGATTCCCGCGCAAAAATATTCATTCATATGCGGTCTGTAGCTGTGCACTATTGTAGACATACAAACTTACATATATCCCAGCCAGCAAAATGACCGTACCCGACCAGCATTTGAACAATTGTTCGGCTATTTATAACAAGCCAAACGCATCTGCGAGTCAGTCGCATAGACAAATCTTGGAGGACACTTCATGTCCGCAATAAGAAAGCAGTTCATGCTATTAAAACCCCTTTAGTATTCAGTAATAAAAAGTGTGTAAATATGACATGTTTGCTATATACGTTATAGGATACATTTTTTTATTTACCCGGTGCATTACAGCGATTCGCAAGAGAGATCCTCCACAATTACTTGTGCGCTGAGGAGGATCAATATCGAGCCGCCTACGATTGAAAATGATGGCTAGACAAATGTGCCCGACAGCGGAGATAATTGCGGAAAAGCAAGATATTTCATATCTTTACTGATTCCATTCCCAAACGTTTTTCGGATGCGTAATGGGAAACTAAAGTGAGTAACCGGAACTCATATTCAAAAAAGTTTAAAAATCGTTTATTAAACGGTTACGCTTCCTGATTTTTTTCTGATAAGTTTTTTCTCTTGGAATGCGTTTCGTATTGCACTCCGCACATTCTTTTTGTTGGGTAGTGCACGAATACGAAAAATTATCAGATATGGAAAACGTTTTAGCGCACGGTCCACAAAGCAAATGTTTATTTGCTGGCTGGGATATTGTGTACACATTACAACCTGTTGGTCAGGGAAATTCAAATGATGACGAAATAAATTCTACGCGATACGTTTGCATGAGTCACACATTATTCGAATTAAGCTTCGAAGAATCTCCAATGAATTAGGTTTAGTTGTTGTATTCGTATTTGCTGTAAAAATTCTGTCATTGCGACTGACATGCAAGTAGTCTAAAGTTTAGATTATCTAATCCATATGGAAATGTGTTTGAATTTGCCACGTTAAGGGCAGTTGCTCGCTTGAAAGAATATAATTAATTGTTTATTTGGCATATTTCGACAGTTTTTGTTTGACAAATCTATTACTAGATAGTCACGTTGTGCCTTTTAGCAAATGCATATGTATGTATATAGCTAATTTAATTTTAAGGTAAATAGATAAACAAAATAAGAATAACGAAGTTAAATTTATTCATAAAGTCACGATCGTAAAAATCGCATCATTGACGGAATTCTTTATTATAACTAACTAGCCAATGCCCGCTTGCTTCGCGGCGCCTTTGCGTTGGCCAATGCAAAAATAGCGTTGAAAAGCGAAAACGATTTCTTAAGTAGTAAAAATTCTTACTGTAGGTTGAAAAGAGAACCCTCCTCAAACGTAGGTCATGAAAAGTAGCGCTGTGATACCATATGGTATACTAATTCCTTTCTATGTCATGAGCTTTACCGATGATCTTATTTCCACCTGTGAGATCTCTGCCAAGCGCAGCTAATCTTCTTCTATAATCTTGCAACTACAACATTGGTCCGATGCATCAAGCTCTTAGCCTTACTCATGTAAGGCGAAAAAAGTCCTTAAAGGAATACTGGTGAGTACAGATGTAAGTTTTCTGTTACAGGAGGGTCAAGAATCCTCGCTAATTTACAGGACGAACCGATTTCCTACATTGGATAAATCGGTCGTGTGATCTCTTCAATATTGTTCAAATGAAGCCATTGATATACCTACCGTGTTCTTTCTTGGAAGGATCTGATGAATCTTACCTTGCTAATTCGCCGCTATTACAAATCGTCTTAATATCCAGGCGTTCAGGGGCATATATACATATGTATATTAATTTGATTCATAGAACTGGACTATCTCGAGCACTGCGCCAACTCCTAGAGAAGTAACTACTCTATTTACTCGTGGTAGTGCGCATGGTAGTGCAGAGTCGAACCAGTCGGAAGCAGAATTGCGAAAAACTACGAAAGGGGCATCCTTAAATGACGCAAGCAACTACTACTTTAGTAACTACTAGTAGTGCAGAGAGAGCCGATGATGACTACCGCCTAGGACAATGCCTTGTAAAAGTAATCGCTGAAATACCCGTCAAGTAGTCCCTCTTCCTCTGCTACCAGCAGCAGGTTCGAGATGAATACTTTTAGAGATGGAGCATGGATGGATTCTTATGAAGCAGGTAAGTGGGTAAAATATTTATAAATGTATTTTTTTTTTTTAAATTAGTCATTAATGTGGTATTTATTAAACTTTTAGAAAGTGATACATATTAGCTTTGCCAAACTCAACTGCGTCCATTGAGAGGTCGTTCGGCATATTTCGGCGTGTCAAAACTTGAATGGCTTGTGTAAGCCCAGCGTTCAGGGCAAACTGGTTGAGCAAATGGGAGATAAACTTACAGAAAACGTTTTAAGGAGATTTTTTGAGGATAGCAGAAAGCTTATACTTGCTTAAACCTAAAAAGGTCTATATATATAGACAAAAAAAAACAATAAATTTTGATTAAAAACTGTTTTCTCCCCTTATATAAACTCCTTTCACCTCTAGGTCGAAGGCTTGATACGCACTTGGTTATGGATTATGGAAACATCCTTTGTCTGCTTCCAATGGCCGTCAATCAATGATTTTTAGGCATTTATTTTTATAGATGCATTTTCTTTTAACACTACTGTATGACTTGTATGATTTTGTTTTGAAAGAGAATTACCTCAGCAAATATAATTGCATCTATATACTTCTTTACTGTACAATAATCATCGGTTCGGTGTAATTTACCAAATTTGCAATGAATGCGGGTTCTTTGAAATGTTGCGCATTTTTTTAATTTCACATTCTACTTTCATCTTAAATCGATTAAAATTGAAATTTAAAACAGTTTAAACGCTCTAATAGTAAGCCGTGTATGTATGTAATTAATGCAATGAGCTGGCAACATTTCACAATTGAAGGTCGTGAAAATGCAATTAAAAGCAACCGCATACAAAGCAATTTATGCACTTCTAGGTGCATAGATCAATACTAAATCTGTTTGTATGATTGTAGGCAACAGCCATTTGAAGTCAGTAGCGGAGCTAGGCCATCATTGATCGCACTGAAATGATTCAGAAAACTTAAATTTATCAAATCTTACTTGTGCTCAATTATGAGTCAAAGTAGGACATGAAATCTTGCAATTACTTCAATGGGGAGTCAAACTTCTGCAGCGTTGAATTACGAGGGTAAAATATGCAAACATGAGGCGTTCTAAACGAGAAAAATATAGTTTTATTTTTTTTTTCATTTAAATTGTGCCAATTTTCTTTTTTAATTGAACTTTTGAACTTGATACTTTGCAAGCAAAAATTACATACGAAAAAAACTTTTTAGTATAATACTTATTTCCATCTTGATAAACAGCAAGGAAATGAAAATCGGTTTGCAGCCCTCAAGAGATCGCGCCCGGGGCGGCGCAACACTTTAGCTACGCAACTGTTTGTTTGAAGTGATTCACAATCTTTAAAGTTAAACGTTAGTCGGAAATTATTCCTTAAATATTTGATTAAGTTAATCTGCTGCAATATTTTCTCTCTTTTTTGGGCTTAACACAGATTTGGGATTTTATTACTGTAAAATTATATTTACACACAGTCATCTCATTGCAGATGAATATGGTATGCATAAATGTAGGTACATATGTTTGTACATATATACTTGCATATGTACATATGTACATATAACTCACATATTTGTGTGACTTCGATGCGGAAGTCTTGGAGGTTATTCAACTTTGTACATGTAGCGTTTCTTAGGCACTCTTTTGATTTGTGTAAACCCAAAGAAGACATTCGGCCACTTAGGAATCTCACAACATCTCATTAACACAAATTAACCCCAACTCCTTTAAGTTTAATGCCCATTTGCACTGAAGTAGGTACATATGTATGTAAATTGATTAGGTGGCTCCAGAAACTGGGTTGGTCAGAGACGCTGTCATCTTTGTCAATAATGGTATTGTGTATCTGTTTCTGTGCGTTTTCAGCAGTTCTGGCGTAATATGCTACTATTAATATTTTATATGGCCACTAACCACAAAAATAAGGGGTGCGATCAGAATTATATTTTAAAAATAAAAGAGACTGATGCTTTGGCTTGATGCATTTCTGAACGCACTTAATATTGTAGTCCGATTGAAAAAGTACCTCTGAAAAATTTTAGCCTTTGAATGATTTTGTAATTCATTGGAAATTTTGCGGCAAGTTGAGCAAAGGTAGGCACTTATTTTGGCTTGAGCAAGCAATCTGTAGTCAGTGCCAAATCCCAATTTGACACTGTAGAGCTCAGTGTGCTTTTTAAAAAATTTAAATTGTAAATAGATGACCGCCTGAAAAATGGTATTTAAACACGTCACCACTTTGAAAACAGCGCCAAACCTCTAATTTAATACTCCGTTGAAAAATGTGTTTTACATATCTCATGAATGATCAAGTAATGGCGACGATAGCCTCGGGCTCCATAAAAAATGACCCATTCTTTTTATTGGTTGGTTCTTCTGAAAGGATCAGCGTTTGTTGTATCCTGTAACGAATTCCAATCACTTGCCAAATTTTGTTTGGAAACAAACCGGTTTCGGCCATCTTCAGTGGAAAATAACATTTTTAAAAATTGGCTTTTCTCCCATTTTAATTCGACAAAGATATTAAATTCATTAAAAAGTTGTTTAAAAAATCTGGCGGCATTTTGATTTTGGTTGCTTTCACACGGGTCGAACCGAAACAACACAGAAATGTATTTGTTTATTCGATTGCTTACTTTATCCTTTTTGTTATATTTTGTTGTTCAGAAAGCAATTCATTTATTATGCCTTGTCGAATCATTTCTATGCCCGTTTTAAAAATAATACATCTGCTGCTCTCGATTTTTTAGTCGAATTTCCACTCGACCCGTGTAAAGGCAGCTTTAGTTTGAGACAATTAAAGCAAGTTTCAAGCAAATATGAATAACACAACTGTTTTTCCTTAATTTTGCAAAATTCGTCTATTCAGTTGACGGGGTTTTTCAAGACTTCATAAAAAATGCGTTTAAAGGGTTCGAAAATTGCATTTAAATTTTAATTATTTTTAACATAGGGTGCAGTTTTTAATTAACATCAGCTTTTAATTTACTGAAAAAATGCTAAACAAATGATATGTCCAACAATGTACCACTCTTGAAACGGAGCATAATGATTTCCTAATGATATGTTCCGTGAACATGAAAATAGCAGAACTACTGGTAAACATTATAATGGTAACATGTCAAACAGATTGACAGGCCTTTTACAAATTTAATTAATAGTAATTTGTTAAAGAAAAGCTCTGAACTAGTGCGTATATATGTTGGAAATTCGTTTAAACATTCAAAAAAATGTTTTTTGTTACCTAAATTTTTTAATGCACAGAAGCAGTATAAATTAAAAATGCATATATGTGCATACATCAGTCTTGTGAAAAATAGAGACACGTCGTTTTGGCTATTTTGTTTCGTTTGTTTAATGTTCATTAAAGTCTAGTTAATTATATTAATATGCATAAATCCACATTTGCAAACTTTGCAAAGAAATTCAAAAAATTTCTTATTCACATTAAAAAAAATCTAAGTATGCAGTTTTGTATCTCATTAAATTCTAGTAATAAAGTGGAGGTTTAATGAGGCTAAGAGTTCGCGTTGATTTTTGATCATTTTGTTGCACGCGGTGTTATTATTTTCTTTCGAACAAACAAATTGTCGGGCATAGTAACCCTGACGGAAACAAGTCATTTTTTTTTGTTTTTAATCAACTAATTGAAAGACTACTTTAAAACAAATGCAATGAGTAAATGTTTCGAATTTGTATACTCTTTTACCTCAAAAAAATAATTTATGTCTTGGAAGTATGAAAAAGCATCTGTGTAGTGCAGAACGAAAGCGTATTTAAACGAAACCTACTGACTTTGAAGTTGTTTAAGCCAAATTCATTTTAAAGTAGTTAAAAATACATGCAAGAAAAGTCAATTTACTGCTTCCCAGTGCATCGCCATGTTAAATAAATGAGTTCGTTGCCGGTAAAATAGTGAGAATTTCAATTAGTTATCATTGAAAATAGGGTAGTTTATAAATTTCCTGCAGGGAACTTTGTATGAAAGAAAATACGTGACGATGTCAGCAAAAATTGTTTTCAAAAATCAAGGGTTTATGTTGACCCTTTAAGCTAGAAAATTTTCGTTGTGCAACTTTGTTGAATTCTTCTAATTTTTATACAAAGTTAGAAATTTGGATTTACATGGCTTTTGTAAGATCGTATTATTTTGTCACCGGTACACATAGTACCAGGAATCCCTTTATTTTATTGAAAATAAAAACACTGTACTGTAAAAATTTTTTTTGCAGCAATATAATTTTTTTTGTCTGAGAAATGATGCGAGCGTTAAGTATACATATGATTCTAAAAGTTTAAATATTAATAGGTAGACACTAAGAATATGAGCAACATGATAATGCATGTTAGTATCCCCACTGGCAAATCTACTGGCGTCACTTACCTCTAATTTCGTTTTCGATCTAATCGGAGTTTTATTTAAATCGCCCAATTCCGAATTAGTGGCCATGTCATTCAAGGGACTAAAAGTAGCTGCAAAAAATAAAAAAATAAAGACTTGATAAAATAATTCTAGCTAACCTTGCAGTAAAATATAAAACATTAAATATTTTTTAAACTCAAACATTCAGGATATGCAGTCGCTGCGAAAATATTTGAACAATTCATGAAAAATCAATATTTGAAAAGACGGTTTACTTGGCTTAGCCCCTAGAATGATGCGCACAGCCCTTAAAATGTGTTTTTATTAAAACTTGCATTTAATTTATAATTATACAGCAAATTAAGTACATATTTATTATTAAAATATACAAACTTACTAACTTACATTTTTACATGTATGTATATATATTTACACACATACATGTTTTATAAACGTTTCGCATTCTTCTCCGCCTATTCTGAGAAGATTTTCCAAGTGATCATCAGCAAAAAAGTAAACAAACACCTGTTGCTTTTGTCGTGTGCGGTGTGACCAGGTTAGCCTTTTTGAGAATAGATTTGACATTTAATTTTATGCCATAGCCTTCGGACTTTAAATCTGCCTTCGTGCATTTTTCTGACTTTTTTTACTTAACATATCGTTGGCTTAGTTCGCAAACGTGCTAAGTCCACTTTTTATGTAAATTGAGATTTTGATGCAGTAAGATAGCATAACTGAAAATACATCATTACCAAAAAAAGAAAATTACCGTAATGTCGTTTTTACTTGTTGTTATGCATTGGTACGCAAATGTGCTAAGTCCAAAAAAATCAAAAAAATATATATACACGTCTGTCCGTGTACACGATAACTCGAGATATCTCAACGAAATTTGGTATGTAGGTTGCCCTTTATCCAAGGTAAGTTGGTATTAAAAATGGGCGAATCTGAATGTGAGCACGCCCATTTCCGATATAAAGGTATTTTCTAAAGATGCAAAAACTACGATATTTCAGTAAATATTGGATGCAAATTGTTCAAAATAAGTATGTGAAGTAGAATTTTTGTAAAAAATATTATTGTGCAATTTTTGGAAAATGGGCGTGACCCCGCCCACCTATTATGAAATGATGCATCTCAGTAGCCCATTCACCAAACTCGGTACGAGCCTTATTTAGGGTCTAGCTAAGAAATCTGTTGAAAATCTAATTCACTTAAAATCGATGATCGCGATAACAACTCAGCAGAAAATTAGATTATGATACATTTTTGGATAATGGGCATGGCGCCGCCCACTTATGACCACAAATCTGTAACTCGGTAACCGATTTATCAATTTCTACCAAACTCTGTGCACTTAATAAACCTGGTGCGGAAAAGCAATTCGTTGAAAATTATTCAAATCGGACCAAAATTACATTCGCTTCCGTATATCTAACGGTAAATTTCAGATCTCTTAATCTCTTAACAATAAATAAGACTGCGTGACACCGTCCAATTTATGACTACAAGGTGTATTTCGGTAGCCACTTTAGCGATTTCTACTAAACGTGGTTCAATTATTTCATTGAGCTTAACTCAGGATATTATCGAAAACGTTTGAAATCGGGAAAAAGACCCTGTTTACGACAGTATTTGATTCCTGCGCCGGGTAGATAAAGTTCGGTTTCGCCCAAACTTTACCTCTTTACTTGCTTTTAATTATTTTCTTTTATAAATGGTACATAAATTTACGACTTAAAATAGTTATTTTTGTGAATAGCAATGAAATAAAACTGTATTAGGTTATAATTCATTTTAAAACAATAAGATATATTTAAAGTAAACAATTAAATCTTTTAACAATAAAAAATAATGGAAAAAGATTGATAGAAAATGTGCTAAATCCACATTAAAAGAATAAAATCTTAAAGAGAAAATGTGGTAAGTCCTAAAAGAGCCTATAAGTCTGCAACAGCTTTATTTTGAAATTGGCCGATAATTGGTACTAAAACAAGACGAACTAAGGAATAAAACTGCATTTACAGATTAGAAAAATATTGACAAAAAAAAAGGTAGACGGTTTTTTGTCCCTCCTGAAAAATAAAAAAAATGGACTTAGCACGTTTGCGAACTAAGCCAACGATATGTATTCATAAAAAAATTCGGACCAGAACTAATAACAATAGGTGGTCATACTAAAAATCCTTAATAATTCAAACTATACTATTTACCGTTAAAATATTACAATAACATTGCACAGTACCACTTCTTTGAGAAAATATTTTCTAAATTGTTTTCTTGGGTTAAAAAAAAAAATAATACTGACTAGCGTTTTCTATAGTAGATTTTAAAGTATATTTGCCTTGAGGCTCATTTTTTTTAGCACAAAATTTTAAAATCTACTTGTGAAAACAGCCCTAAGAAATTTGCTTTACGCTACATTTTTTACAATTTGATTTGTAGTATGTCAAAAAAGGGTAGTCTGATGCAGAAAATAATCATATTAAACAAATTGTGTCGTTTTTCTTATCCTATATACTTAACTCCTTTTTGCATACTTGGAAGTAACCGTTATTATCCTGATGTTATTTTGCGCTTTGATGAGAAGCATTTAAAACTGTATTTAAAGAAAATCGGTTTCGAGGACCGTATCGAGTTATCGAAGAGTTTTTAAGAAATTAAGGAATGCATATACTGACTTCTTTTTAACTTAATTTTTCATAAGGTATAGCTTTTTCTCAACTTTTTTCAAAATCAATTTAGCTTTGATTATTGTGGTCATCTGATCACACTGGTCGTGCGCAATCTAGAAGGTGTGCAAATACACATATGAGTTTGTATGTAAATAGTATGTATGCATATTTATTCGCATGATTGTTTGAAAGTGCATCTTTTGCATGAAAATTTAATGTTTACTTGGAAATGTAGGCGAAGGTGCACTGCTTCAACTATTGTGGCTGCATATGTGCATTTTGGAGGGAAAACTTAGTTATATACATATGAAGTATGAAATGCTAGTGGTATACATATATGTACATACATACATATATATGTATGTAAATATGTATGCATGTATATTCTTTTGTGTAGCAATTCTAGGCCTTCAACAAGCACAGAACTTTGGCTTTGATAACCTTGATCACGCGCATGCATAATTTCTCTTTTTGCTTGTCAACATAAAAATGTAAAACTCGTTAACTCTTGATCCAAGTCCATTTACATAATTTTTCCAGCGTCTACTTTTTGAAAAAAAAAGTTGAAGTGTCACAAAATTGCAAAAGGCCAAAAATATCAAAGATATCAAAAATTAAAAAGATGTCAGAAACTAAACTAAAATCCAAAGCCGGGATTAATGAAAATCCTATTCGTCTGATGGATTCTACCTCATATGTATGAGTATTGGAGAAAAAAGTGCCCGAAAACAAAAAAAAAATTTATTGCATAAGTTATTTCAACAGAAATCCTAGCAATTTAAATTCAACTCAAATTTGTAAATTTGCTCAAAAACTAGAAGAGGTAGAAAGATTTTGTAAATGGGCTTGGAATCAGTGTAAAAAAAATCTGTAGCTTGAGGCCAATCTTGTTTTCGAGATCAAACTCGTTCAAATTTTGTTGAACCGTCTTATTAAGTTTTATTTGGAAGTACATTTGCTTTATCGAAAATTTAAAAACTGTTTTCAAGTTCAAAGCCACTAGCTTACCGTTGATTTGTCGCCCTACATTAAAATACTTTTTTGATTGCAATCATTTGGCATATATATTGTCCTATATTTGATACAAACAACGTCAAAGTGGGAGACAAGAAGTATGTACAATACACTACTCAAATACTTATTGTATGTATGAATGTATGTAGATATCCACTTATTTTGAACACTAGCTCTTCAAGTGACACAACTCAAAATTTAAAAGTTTTCAAAAAATTCAAAATAAGTATGTACGTACATATGTGCAGACATACATAAGTTTGTAGGCAAAGACTAATTAATAGATTATGTAGTTTACAAAATCGGTTTAGATTTACCAAAACTACACACAGGTATTAATCTAAAAGCACAAGAATATTAAAATAATTGACGTGTCAAAGTTGCAACAAAAATATATGTACATACATACATACTACAATTTGTATGGCAGAGTACAACAAGCGTATTAGAGCAAGAAGATTGATTTTGTAAAGTCTCGAGTTATGATACTCTTGAAACTAGCTTGTGAATGCGTTCAAAATACACGCAGACAAACATACATATGTATATACCTTAGGGTGCCTCACTAAAACAAAGTTGTAGTTTTTCCATCGGACTTATAAAAACTATTATATTTTAAGACTACCGCCAAAAAATTTCGGATAAATATTAACATTTACGTGAGCTAGACCGATTTGAAAATATGTCCAAAATTTTCATTACATTGATTCTGTTATTAATTTTTTTAAAAAATTTTATGCAAATTTTATGGCGTTTTCGTTTCTACCGAAAAACTTTACCTTCTCATTGCCCTCTAAGCACAAACACTAATAATCGGGCAATGAAAAGGCAATATTTTTTGTAGAAACGTAAACGCCATTATTTATAAAAAACAAGGATTTTTGGAGGTATTTTCAAATCAGTCTAGCTCACTCAAGTCTTTTCTAAACAGCGCCAAAAATGTGACGATGAATAGTACAAGTAATAAAAAATGCAAATTTTTTTAAGGAATAATCAACTTTTAAAGCTTTTTTTCTGGTCTTCTAGTGATGCACCCTAATATACAAATGTACATACATACACGTATCGCGCGTAGATTTCTATATGTAATTACCTATGTATATGTTTATAAATGTCAATCAAATTAAACAATTCACAAGTCTGAAAACTGAGTCTCAAAATGTCTTAGGTTGGTTGGGTGCCTCGCCTAAATTGCCGATTTCGTATGCAGAACGGCAACAATTTATTTAGGGTAAAAAACTTGAATACGGACCTCAATTTATTTGTTTATTATCGTATTTAAAGGTTTTGTTTTTCTTTCTTATAAGCCAACAATTAAATACAAACATGCACTACATATATATTCAAAGGAAATATATGTATGTAAGTATACACAAGTGCATTCATACATATGTATAAACACTGCTACTTTTGCTTTGCTTGTAAAGACAAAAGCAGAAACCTGAAAAAGGCAAACAAATTAGCCACTACTTCTGCATTTTGATTAATTTTCTGTATACCGCTTAATTACGAACTAAAATTTTCATAACCTAGAAAAAATGCAAATTTTGTAGGCATCGTCGTGCAGTAAATATGTATATTTTTTTTTTGTTAGTATGTTCATATGTAAATACAATATCAAATCATACGGAAAACATCTTTGTAAAAATATACAATTTAAATGTGCATACAACATATCAATGCCTGAGTGGAAGATCGATCTATCTCGGCAGCCAGTTCGAAAACGCCCTATTCCAGAAAACTTTTCAAGTACGATCCACTTCAGAATTTGATTGAAAAACACCCTATCTCATTTTTTAAGTTATGGCCACGATTGCCATTTTCAATTTATTTTTCGGACCAAAACTGGACCAAATGGTAAAAAATTTACAAATTTTTATTACATCGGGAAATTGAGTGGAGTTTATTCCTCTTTGTAAAGAAAATATGCCAATTCAGTTTTTATAACAATTTCTTTATTTTTTTATATTGCTTCCAAAGTGCATTACAATTGTATTTAAAGTTTTAAATTATAATTTGTATCTTATTTTCGTTTTTATTAGTGCTACATCCAAATATTTGCGCTCAGCTGCTGTGGAGCTGTGAGGCAGACTAAAAATGTTATGAACTAAATCACACAATTCTCCAAAGGCCGCTTCACCCAATCCATTTTGAATCAAACTTACTTGAATCCAAAAACGTTCTGTACAGTTTTTGAAGTTACCTTCACTCAGCCTCAATTTGCGAAATTGAAATTCAATTGTGCATGCATCATTTACCAATGCAGGAGATTGGTCGAGTAGCGGCAAAATTGATACATCAGTATCAGAAAGAACTTTATGTGGTGTAATAATTTCAATATTTTTTTAATCTTTTTTCAGTTGAAATCGAATATTATTTTCATGTGCTAAATGCTATGATTAAAGTTCTGCTACCTTTCCATATTTTTGCCAGCTACTTTAATATTGGTCACCGAGTAATTGAAATCAGCAAGAAACCGCGATATTTTTTGAAGCGTGCTTTGACAAATGATTAGCCATGCCATAATTTGTTTTCATCCACGTTAACTGTTATTTCAAAAACACTTGAAAAATATTTTCGGGATAGTGAAAAAAACACGCCTGTCAAAAGCGCAGCACTTAAAATTAACATTTAGAGGTCACTTCTCGCGAATATCTATTTTCAATATAAATAACCCAGGAAAAAATTGTTTTCAATTGTATAACTCGTTTTTGAGCCAATGTTTTGGACTGAGCGATATATATGTATTTTTGAAAGAAATTAAAAGTTATAAAAGTCTCGTGTGATTTTTCGATAAATTCAGCCCGCCAAATGTTATTCAAGGTTAAGGTCCAACATATAAAAAAACTACAATTTTTTTTTTTAATTTTCGCAAAATGTTAAAACTTATCACTATCTAAATATCATGAAATTTTTCTTGGAAATTTTTTAATTTTTAATTAAAAAAAAGAGTATGGAAGGAAATGACTGACACCGTAAAAAAAATAAAAAAAATTCAATGGTAAGTCCGAGCTTCTTCAAACTTGCTTAAATTGGATGGCCTGCAAAGTTGCATACTCAAAATTTGTCTAAGAAATATAATTGAAAAGCTCGAAATTTTACGAAATATTGTTTTTTTTAATATTGCTCAATGTTTGAAACATGGATTTATACGGGTTTTGTTAAAGAATAAACTTTATTTTTATAAACAAATAATTAAAATTAAATAATGAACAATTAATAGTCAATACTTGTCAATATGTGGATGGCGTATAATGTGTTGCACATTTTGCTAAGCTTTACGGATCAGAAATTTTGGAATGAGTTTTCTAAAAGAAAATTCTGCCGATTTTTCTAATCGAAAAATATTGATTTTCAAGAATTGTATACCATTTATACGAAAAGGGTTTTTCCCCATATAAAATACATGGGAAACTTCATGAGCTTTGAGGCAGCTCTTAACAAAAAATAGGTTACCCTTTTTTCATTTAGAAAAACTCCAGGGGTGAGAGCTTAACATTTAAATTTTTTTTTGGGCCACCCTAATATACGTACATACATATGTACATATAACCATTACCATACTTTGACCATCATTACGGCGAGTACCTGGCACAATGGATGGTTCAAGCTTGAAACACATTGGAAACGACGGGCCACGGACCACAGCTGTCAAATTATTTTAACACGTACTCTTATGTAGATAATTATTTTGGCGGCGACAGAGCTACACCGCGACTGTGGTTGTGGCCAGATTAGATCTGTTTCTAATTTTCTAGCGATAGATAAGGTTGTTCCTCTTCTTTTATATCAAAATCATACAAATTTATGATATCGCTGCCGTGTTCAAAAAATTCATGTCGCTATCGACAAACTGTTTAGATTATGAAGATAATAAATTTGAAGCTGTGGCCCTTGGCTCGTTGACAGTCGTTTCCAATGTGTTTCAAGCTTGAGCTGCGTGAGTTTACACATATGTAGTGAATCGAATCAAAATACTAAAGACCGCTAAAAAAGTTGTAGTGGAAATACATTTTTTTATAAATTTGTACAAATCTACCAATCGTGTGATTCGACCTTTATGTTATCTAGACCATATCGGCCAAGTGGATGCGAATGTTCTAACTCTAAAAGTATTCGATGCTATATCCACTGATCCGGGTGCAGTGAGGTTTGCCATCATGTGCCGTTTCTAATTGGCGCAAGTTAGCGAGAAAAAAAAACGACTGGTGTGCTATGTTGAACTTGACTATTATAGCATTAATGAGCGAAACTACAAGTGTGAAAACATAACAAATAACCTGCTCGTATTTGCTAGAAATTTTAACAATAAAAAACTTGTTTTACTAGTTTATGTTTTTCCTCTGTATTTAGTTTATTTTTTGTATAAACACCTGTCTTACGTGTATTAACAGCCACTGTTGACACTGATTGCAAGTTGTTGTTGCTGATAAAAATTGTATTCCAAAATAAAATATCTGTGTGGCATTAATTTGTTTTCAAAGAAAGTATTGTACTAGGTATGCTCGTAAGTGAATGAGTATCTGTCGAGCGATTAATAATACAAACGTACTTATGTAAAATTAATCATTGACTATTAATAAATAAATGACTAAAACTTTATTTGAAGGCAGGATGTATACATACATACGTATGTAAATCTTATCAAAATATGATTTGTCCTTATCTTAGCATAAATGGATTGGTAAAGTTCAGATATTTTAAATGGTTACTGAACGTAGTTAGATACTATTTAGTAGACTATTGAAATTTCTAGCTAACAAGATGTGAGTTTGCCTTTAGATTGCATCTAAAACAAATTCATATCTATGCTTATCAGTGTTTTATTTCTTGGTAATTCAAGATATGTACTTTAATAAATCAAAAATAAACTATGTATGTGTCATATCAAGATAAAATTATTATTTTTTAATGTCTTGCTGCTTACATAAGTATGTATGTTTTTAATTATGTATGTATGTAGTTAGTCAGTTGGCGGTTTTAGTTAAAATAGTTCAGAAAACTAGATAAATTTCCTGCAGATGTGCCAAATAAAATTTCGCTTTACCTAACATGGCAGTAAAATTGTATTTAATGACGAGTATTATGAACGAACGTGATTCTTTGCAAAGTAAATACATACAACTAATCTAGTATGGCAGTTTTCTCATTGTTAAATAAGTTAATTGAGGTTTGAACTTAAGAACAACGAACTTCGTATAAAAGCAAATCCTAAAAAAATGTCATAGCAGACGCCCCAATTATCCACCATTACGTATGTTCAACAGTCTGTCAAGCACCCTGT
>NW_023462823.1:0-794 GCF_013731165.1 Rhagoletis pomonella | reverse complement strand
TGAAACTAAAAGTTGTATGGCATGACAATAATACTAAGGTCCTATAGTTTTATCAAAATCGTAACAGTCGTTTTAATTTTTGGCTAGAAACATGGCCTCTCCGACCACTGTGCGACACTATGAAACCAAAATTTAGTGGAAACAAAGTCTTCAAAGTTAGCCATTTGTTACTTTTACCCACTTCCTTTGCTGGTACGCAAATAATAAATCCTTTAGTATGTAGTTTTTTGTTAAAAAAATTAACTAAATCATTTGTATGCTATAGAATGTGGTTTTTCACACCCACCTTGCTTATCTGATTATATTTTGTATACAGTTTGTAATACATAATAAAATTGACTAGAGAGTAATAATTTTTTAACAGATAACCTGATAACGAGGTTTTTAGGTGTGAACACCCACAATATTTAAGATAAATTGTAAATAATTCTTCTTAAATATTTTACTTTCTCGATATGCTCCTATGCCCAATAACTACATACTCAAAATTGCTCGCGAGAATTCTTCAACAAATTTGCGCTTGTGCTGTACAAATATGTCATTGCTCTAGAAAATCGTTTTTCATCTTAAAGTCCCATTTTACAAACATTTTAGTAATTGCTCTACGTACTTCTTTATGGTTCCCAGACCACTTCCATAATATCAAACTTGTTTTCAGAATTCAAAAGTTAACTAGGTACCAGCCATAAAATGAAATATTGAAAAATATGTACTTTGCAATTCAAATTTTGTCGAAGACATCAAAAAATAACGTTAAAGACAGCTCTATGTGTACAGCTGTACAGATGCATGGA
>NW_023462822.1:0-16901 GCF_013731165.1 Rhagoletis pomonella | reverse complement strand
ATACGTGTTTCCGAATGTTCCGTCACCCTCGTATTAAAATTTATTAGGGGTCATTTTACAAACAACAAACACTCCCGTAAATGAAGTAACTATGTACATTTTCACGCACGTCGGATTGGTATCTATGTATTCTTGACCAGAATGTCGATATCGATTTAAGCAATCCGGCATGTATCTTATGTGGAAATCTAGTCCGTGTATAGAGGTTTGAGAAGTAGAAGGTATCGTGGGCAACTTAAGTTCAGGATGAGAAAAGTGTCTCAGTCATTCCTTTTCACCTGGTTTTCCCATCGCAAGCGGAAGCTTCGTTAATCCGCAAGATTTAGCGGTATTGTGATTATGCAAAATTCAAACGTCACGGCATAAAGCCAATGTATTTTGATGCCATCAAAATCAGCTTTGAAGTCGGTAAATAGATAGTGAATCTGGATCCAATTCTAGAAAATATTTTCCAAAGTTTGGCGTATGGTAACTTTCTGATACAATATTATGGACTTTTATTTTTGGCATTTCAAGCCCTTTGCACTCGCCTATACCGGCGTAAATATTCTGGTTATCTCATTTTATCGATTCTACCTAGATCGCCTTGGGCCCAGTCTAAGCGTGCCCCTGTAAGCACTATATTTTTTCATTATTCTTTCGAGGTTCCTACCGTCGGGTTATTCTACTTTCTTCTTTCGTACCTTTGAAAAAAAATTGATTATTCATAAATCAACTTTAACGTTTAAACTTAAAAGATTTTTCTAACTTAAATAATTTTAAATGTGTTCGTTAATACTTCACCTACATACATATAGCCCATTGTAGACGTGGCTTTCATTTATAACAACATGGTCGATTTTGTTTTTTTCTCGCTCTATTTAGTCGTGGATCTTAGTGCTGCGGAGTATTATTTGGTCACGGCGAAGTCCCTTTTTTGTCGGGGCTGAAGCTTTCGACAATGTACACTGCCGGAACAAGGTATTGGCACAGCTAATTTTTAACAATATTTTTTCATTCTAATATTTTTACACTAATTTCTGTGAAAATATGGTTCATTCTACAACAAAAAACATAAAACTATAATTCCTAAACTTTGTGCAAAACTCGCGAAAATTCAGCAAATTTTCGTGAATATTTTCAACTTTTTAATCAGATTTTTTAGAATTTTTTTGAGTATGTAGTTTTGGAGCCCATTAAATTCTAGTAAAAAAATGCAAGCTCGGAGTTAGTCAAAAATCGCGTTGAGTTTTGAGAATTTTTTTTCGAAGGTGTTTTGCATTTTTTCCATACAAAGTATTTTCGAAAAAAATTTGTTGTATGGAAGAGACTGAGTGGAAAAAAATTTTCGAAAATCAACAGCAATTCCTAGCTACTTAAAACTTGTACTTTATTTCTATAAAATTGAGCTACAAATCTGCATACTCAAAAAAAATCAAAAAAATCTGATTAATAACTTGAAAATTTTCATGAAAATTTGCTGAATTTTCGCGAGTTTTGCACAAAGTTAAGGAATTATATTTTTATGTTTTTTGTTGTAGAATGAACCATATTTTCATACGAAATTAGCGTAAAGATATTAGAATGAAAATTGTTGCATATATACCGGAAATCGAGATGAATTGTGAAGATATCCGCTTGCAGTTGCTCCTCAAGGTAAACATTTAGTATTCTTAAACCGAATACATAGGGAGTAGAGCCACTAAAGCTTATCTTCTTTCTGTGACCCTAGGTTCCTTGTCGATTTGTTTTTGTGTTTAAGTTCAAGCAAAAGAATGCGCGAAGAAATCCTTACGTGGTGACTGTACTTGTTTTTATTCTTTATTTTCTCACCAAAACATTTTTTTGTATTTATTAATAAAAGTGAAAAGCTAGAAGCACACAGTCATGTCAATAGAAAATTTGTCAGCCACAGCTGCAGCGATTTTTTTTATCTGATCAAATTAAATGCACTCAGGTGCTTGGTTAAGCCAAATGTCGTCTTTATTGGCGGCATACTTTCTACGGGAGGTGGCAACCCGCTCTTGTGTGTAGATATATATGTGTTTGTGTGTCAACTGCAGGTGACAGCCACACACGCAAAAAAGGAGAAAGATGGCTAATGGAAGCTTAGAGCAGCTTTAATAAATTTTTGATAGCAAAAGGTTGCCAAGCATCTGAAAAGTGAATTTGAAATTTTTATTGTTTGAAGCTTAGTATTAATTTAAACATACCTTTATTTACACTAGGTGTTGCAAAAATATGAAAAAATAAGTAAAAGTAAAAAAAAAATATTCAAAAAAGTATGAAAATGATATTGGCTTTATCAGCGTACATGCATGTAGGTATGTATTTATTTAAAGCCTCCACCCAGAAAGCATCCCTTTTGCTTAGCATACACCATAAATATTTTATTAATCATGCGACTGTAGTAGCTGTGAAATGTACAGCAGGGAATGCGAATGAAATGAAAGAAAATTCGTAGCATAAAAAGTCTTAATCAAATATTAATAAGACAACGATTAAGAGCCGAAAAATATGCAATGAAGAAATGAAAGAAACCTTTATCCAAGGCCAGACAGGCCAACGGAGTTCAGTCGCAAGAAAGGACTGCCTTTTTTTGCCGCAGCAGCAGCAGCAACAGCTTAAACCAACTGTGTACCATCCCACCCATAGCGCTCAGCAAGTGCATATGTACATATGTATGTATGTATGTATCTACCCAGACAGTTAGTCTACCAGCATCGTTCGCTTTTCAGTGAAAATAATTTGAAATTCAATTTTCGACAATGGCACACAAAGGATTTGTTACGCTTTGTGACTACTACATGGTGAATGCTCCTGCAGCTATGTTACGCTGTTGCTCTCGTCTCGTACATCTTCAATTGCAGTGTGGTTGCAAGAAAACAGAAGCATTGCAAGTGTGCTTGGATACATATATCGATATGTATGTATGTATGTATGTATAGGCAGAAAAGCAATGAGCATTTTAAGGTTATTTTGGATGGCACTTACAATAAACGACTGAGCCAGCCACCCACACACACACACACACACACACACACACACACACACATAATCGCACAAGCAACCAAGCGACAAAGCGAGCCAGCAGTGCGCCAGCAACTAACCAAGGAAGTGAAACTGACTGTTGCAGGTGTCTTTTGTGGCGTTGCAAATACATAGTAGAATCGGTCCGCTGCCCTGAATACTTTGAATGGTAGTTTGCCGCTTGTTGAATACCATTTTATTTCTCATTGAATTTTTTCGCTTTTGCTGTGCCGATTATTCAATGCCTTCTTATTTCCATAAGTGAGTGGAATGTAGTATTTTGGGCGCATTGTTACCGGCAAATTTAATGTGGTTTTTTTAGTTATCCGGTAAAAGTGTTACTTTAATATTAAATTATCGGAAATGGATATTTTAAGGAAGCTCATATAACTCACAAAAGACCATAATAAACTTTCTGAGTGCAGCACACGTACACGTGTAATTTAAATAATGATAATTTATTTGATCAATAATATAGTCAGTCCTATTTTTAAATATGTGTCTACTTAAGGTAGAGAACTATGTCGGATGTTGGACCCTCCTTTTGGTGCAGTTTTTTGGAAGATGATAAGGTGAAATCATCCCAAAACCTTCTTCTTGTTTGCGAAGCTTAAGCCAAGCCTATAACTTCTCAGGGATTGAGTTTAACTATGATTATCACAACTTCTCAAATACTTAGTTAAACCCCCGAAAATTTTAGGTATCATTGAAATTTAAAAAAAATAAACCGGCAAGCTTAACTAACCTTCTTCGTTGACCCCTTTCAAGAAGTGGTCACGTAACATTTATTAAATTTACGTTGTACTCAACTTTCCAGCAGCATAATGTAGATTATCAATAGAATATCCACGCTTTCGTTGCCCAGTAAGATCTTTTCGAATGTGCCCTGCCTTTCCAGCTCATCATCCATTCTGTGACTAGTTTGCATTCACACCAACCATGCAGAGAAAAAATGCCGCAGTCGGGAATGGCGCAGTGATTATGACGAAGTCGACGAGTTGAGTTAAGGTACACGTTTCAACTCTTATGTCGAATATAGTCGGATGAATGCATGTCTGACGACTGGAATTTACCCCACTACCTCTGAATAAGCCTCATTACCTTCCGGCGCTGTGTAACGGAGTGGTTTTCTACACCAAATCACATAGGCCTAGAGTTCAGCCAAAGTGGTTAAAAGTCAAGTATTGAATTTGATTCAAATCACTTTATTTTCGATTTATAGATATGCCAAAAGATGGAGTTGAAAACAATTTTTAGAATAATGTATGAAGAAGTTTCATATTAGTGCATCCTTAAAATCAAAAATTTTAAAATATGATAAATTTAATAATTAAAAGTTGTACTGCTTCAAATATTCAGACAAAAGGAATACTTCATTCGGGCATGTATTTTTTAGAAGTGTAATAGTTCTAAAGCAAGCTTGTAGGTGACAGAAAATAACACATTGTTGTAGGCAGAAGGATGTAATCTTGCCGAATAACAGATAATCTAGAATAAGCTTGGGGTATATCGATAACGATATAGACTTAATACTAAGTTCTGTAATACTAAGGATTTTATGCCATGAGAAGGCTATACTTAGTTGCTCTTAAAACGCAATACGAAAAAAAATATGAAAATACTGGAAGAAAAAGAGACAGGTCTTATAAAAAGTAAGCCGATTGGTTAAATCAATAATTTAAAATTCCAGAATCATTTATTAGTGAGAGAAAGTAAATTCAACTTCTCTGTATTCATGCTGTTAGGCGTCCACAATTGTAATATGAATATAAACTTGCTACATCTCAACATACATGTAGAGAAGCATTAGATATAAGTACTAAAAATAAATATAATAAATAAAGTAGCTGCGCTACAAAGCGAACAGGAGAAAAATTAGATCATGTCTCAATTGTCAAATGTCAAATGCTTAGTCACCGACCGCAAAAAACACTGAGTAACAAGGTTTAAGCTGATCCATAATCAGCGACCTCAACAACACTAGAGTAAAAAAAGTTTCAAGCTAATCCGCTCGATTTTGAAAATATCGTCCACCATGTTGGATCCGCCATTTTGAATTTTTACAATTTGTCTCCAGCTTCGTAATTCGCGACACCAAAAACCTCAGAGTGACAAGTTTCAAGTCAATACGATAAGAATTTGAATTATTGCCAGTTCTGATCGCAAATGTCTAAAAACTAAAAAAAAAAAAATAAAAAATTTTAATACGCAAAATTTCTTCTTGAATGCCTTCCGTGAATTTTTTTCTATCTTACTTGTAAAACTCCTAATTAAATCTGTTAATTTTAAGGTTCCAATAACTTGTATACGCTCATTTATGTTTGGGGAATTGTTCATCCCAATAAATGTACCCATAGTATGTACTCATATAAAATCAAGTCTTCACGACTGCGATGCATTCGAATTTTGAGAAATGTAAAGCAGTATACAAGTTTTAAATATTTTACAATTTCATCCAAAAATTAGTAGGATAAATTTCTACCTCAGAACACAAATTATTGAAAAAAAAAATATCCATTGACAGACTGTGCTTTGTGAAAGTCTAAAGCCAACCGTTAACGAACTATCAGTGTGGCTTAAAATCTTGTTGATTCACTCTGGACCAACTCCTCGTGGATTTCAAAGTCACTTTCGACAGCACGTAAAGAAGTAGCCTATAGTTATGCGGCGATGTCTATATCTGTTATCCCTCCGGACGGTATGCCTGTGTCCCTATTGTGCGGCTTCCTACGCGAAGAAAACACTGGTGAGATGGGTTTGGCTACAATTAGCACTTCTTTTGGCGTCAGTTGGTACGAAAGAAGTGATGAAAATCACCCAAGCAATTTTAGCACAAACCAGCAAAAAGGAGATGTAAGTATATGTACGTGTAAATATGTAGATATTTATGTAGGTACATCTAATAACTTCGAGGGCTGATTCCACATATTCCCAATGGATTAGAAATCACGCACAGCTGTAGCGCTTTGCCGCCCCAACCTCCTTAGCCCATTCCCTTATGTATTTCCAAATGACTTCCATGCAGTTTCTGCTTCAATGGCTTTTGCGGTACAAACATATATACTTAAAGATTGCATGATAAGTATAGAATGTTTTAATTTCATTAAGCAAACTCAACGACCTGCAAACATACAACACAAAGCTCCCTTTTGAACCTGCTTATCTTTGACTTTGCTCCCCCCGGAAAACTGCTGCACTTGACGCTAACATCGCTGACATCGTGGTGAACAATTTGTGTGATTGTTGATAGGTGAAAATTGTATTTGGACATAAATATTAGCGCATACACACATTGACATTCTAGGCTATAAAAGTGATACTCACACACTTGGCTCGAAAGCAAACGGCTGCGTGTTTTGCTCGGTGGTGTGCCAGCTTAGTGCCTCTTATGTGTTACGTTCCCATGTTTGTACTTAGTTTCTTTACTCGTAGGTCATATGTACGAACATATTTAAGTACCTACGTTAGTGAGTATGTGTCTCCATCGTCTTCTGCTGTGCTTCGTTGTTCATGCATAATTTAAAATTAATTTTGGCGTAAAATTGCAATGAGAATCATGCTTTCAAGGCGAATTATTTATTATATACGCTTTTTCCCCGGCGTACAGCGCAGTTTTCTTGCTTTTTTTTTTTGGTTCTTCCGTTTGCTCTTTCAACTAGCCCCACTGAGAAAAGTAAATAAATATTTGCTGCCACTAGTGATGCCCCATTTGCTACTGATGCTGCTGGCTGGTGTCGTCGTCGTCGTCGGGCAAAAGCAAAGAGCAAACGGAAAGTTACAATCGCAAAGGGTAGCGAGGCCAGTACAGAAATTTTGCTGCAGTTAAAATTACAATTTGTGCAACAGAATTTTCGCTGCAACAGCAGGCTCTTTTTTTTTTTTTTTGCTATTCAGGAACGGCGCCGGCAGCAAGCAAGAAAAGACTTCCCTCTTTTCTTTGGTAAGAAAATAATAATAATAATAAAAATGAAATGCAAGGCATCGGGCCATTGCGCCTTAAAGAATGCTTTACAATTCACTCTACTGCGAAATTCTGATTTCTTTATGCCACTTGGTTAATATTGAGCAAAAAGCCATTGGGAATATCGTAAAACTATCATTGCCATTCATTTTCTTGCTACACTCTTGTGCCATTCGGCAAATTCCGTATTGAATTGATATTCATATTTTTTGTTCAAAATCCTTCTCGCCCAGCACACACATGGCAACATTCATGTGGCAGCCAGTGCTACATACTTTGCATATTTACTCGCACATCGACTAGAGTGGGTGGTGGAGATGGTGCTGTGTAAAGCATAGCAATATTTTTTCGTTCAAAAAATATGAGTATAGCAGTTATACAATCGGTCTTTTTTTGATGCCACTTAATATTCCATTCTTTCAATAGCTCCCTCCGTTTTTTTTTTTCTTCGAAAGCTTTTTTTGAAGACACCAGTTTGCATGGGAGTGTGAGCAGACAGCTGCGGAGATTTCAACTGTAAATTCCTGCAACTGATTGTATGAATGTGTGTGTATGTATTGTAAGTACATCTTATTTACTTCCGCTCCTTGGCTACTCTTTGACGTTGGCTTGTTGGTTTTTTTTTTTGCTGCCCAGGAAGCTACTTTTATTCAGTACGAATGTTAAAATTTTCTTTAACTTGGCATTTCTTATTGCTCCAGGCACTTGCTCTGAACGCTACGTTTGCATCGTTCTTGCTTATACACAGTTATTTATTATTTTTGTTTTTTTTTGCTTTGGAAATATTTTCAAATAATTTAGCCAACTAGTTTGGTGCGAAAATTCTGACTTTTTAAAAAATATTTACTTTTCACACTTTTAAGTAACGGGTGATTTTTTAAGAGCTTGATAACTTTTTTTTAAAAAAAAAAAACGCATAAAATTTGCAAAATCTCATCGGTTCTTTATTTGAAACGTTAGATTGGTCCATGACATTTACTTTTTGAAGATAATTTCATTTAAATGTTGACCGCGGCTGCGTCTTAGGTGGTCCATTCGGAAAGTCCAATTTTGGGCAACTTTTTCGAGCATTTCGGCCGGAATAGCCCGAATTTCTTCGGAAATGTTGTCTTCCAAAGCTGGAATAGTTGCTGGCTTATTTCTGTAGACTTTAGACTTGACGTAGCCCCACAAAAAATAGTCTAAAGGCGTCAAATCGCATGATCTTGGTGGCCAACTTACCGGTCCATTTCTTGAGATGAATTGTTCTCCGAAGTTTTCCCTCAAAATGGCCATAGAATCGCGAGCTGTGTGGCATGTAGCGCCATCTTGTTGAAACCACATGTCAACCAAGTTCAGTTCTTCCATTTTTGGCAACAAAAAGTTTGTTAGCATCGAACGATAGCGATCGCCATTCACCGTAACGTTGCGTCCAACAGCATCTTTGAAAAAAATACGGTCCAATGATTCCACCAGCGTACAAACCACACCAAACAGTGCATTTTTCGGGATGCATGGGCAGTTCTTGAACGGCTTCTGGTTGCTCTTCACTCCAAATGCGGCAATTTTGCTTATTTACGAAGCCATTCAACCAGAAATGAGCCTCATCGCTGAACAAAATTTGTCGATTTCGAACATTTCGAACCGAACACTGATTTTGGTAATAAAATTCAATGATTTGCAAGCGTTGCTCGTTAGTAAGTCTATTCATGATGAAATTTCAAAGCATACTGAGCATCTTTCTCTTTGACACCATGTCTGAAATCCCACGTGATCTGTCAAATACTAATGCATGAAAATCCTAACCTCAAAAAAATCACCCGTTAAATAACTAAATGTTTAAAAAATATAAAATAATGGCAGTGTGCATCGAGAAAAAGTGGAAAGTGAAAATAAGCATGCGAAGAGTTTTGCTACGGATTGAATGATGCTACACAATTAGCATTGCTTTCGCTGTTTTCTGCGTTGGATAAATGTAAGAAAACTATCTATATATATGAGCAACTCTCATGAGTTGTTTCATTTTTTTCAATGTATTGTCTTCAATTTTGTATTAAGAACAAGATTCCATCTCGAAATTGTATTTAAATGAAAACTTAAAAATGATTTACTAGCCAAAAGTCAAAATAACAAATCGTGCTCATATACCCATAGTTGTATATGTAGCGTATACGCCCCGTGCCACCATAAGCAGTCATTTAATACGTTTAATCGCATGCCTTAAATTAAAAGTAATATTTTTTAAAAGTAATTAAATATTGGCGTTTAAGCTTTTTACACAGTATTAGGGCATGCACATATATATATTACTTTCTTCATGTAGTATATGAAAAGTTTAGAATGAATTTCGAGTGTGCCAATAAAAATTGTAGAAATGGCAATTTAGTTTTACTGATTGAATTTTCTTTTTTCATTTGGTGGCCCGCTAGTTTTATTGCACTAGATTCAATTGTTTTGGCCAGAAGACCAGTTTCACCGTTTAATTTAAACATTTTGAAGTATCTTAAATCATAACAATTAAAAAAAAAACCGTAAAATTTAAAAAATCACGAATTATCTGCGACAGATATTTTGCATGCTGTAATAATTTTTATTTTTTATTTTTTCATGGTACACTCTTGAAACGTCACAGATGTGTTATATTTGAAGCCAACATCCATTGCCTCTAATATGAAAATTATATTTGAAAAATTCCCACAGTTATTAAAAAAAAAAGAAACCAGTTATGATTTTTTCGAGCGTAAATGAAAAAAAATACTAATTTCGGTATTTTTTCAATACTAACTGTACTTTATCAATACTACAAAATTACGAAAGCGTTGCAAATTCTTAGCGGTTGCATTTACAATTGCTGTATATGAAAAATATATGATAACAATAAGCGCTTACATTTATTTTTTGGTTATGGTTCGATTGCTTCGAAGATAGTTCGATATCTTCGACATTGTGTACTCTAAGTGTTTGAAAGCCATTAAGCCACGGATCAGAAGATGAAACAGTCGCCCACGAAGCCGCAATTCAAAAAATATTGGCAATCGGCCCCACAGCAAAGTGTACAAACTAATGAAAAGCGTCGAGAGAATGTCAAAAAAATACGCAAAAAATCAAAGGAGATAATTTTTTTACTGAAAGTCGCGAACGTGAATTGTTTGTGAAAATGTTGTACCAAAATACTTAAATAAATACAAAAAAAAAAAATGGTTTTGGACGGGACGAAGTTCGCCGGGTATGCTAGTATTTTTTTTTTCTTAGGCGGTACAAATTTAGACTTTGGTCATTCATTACTGCCATAATATTATGTATCTAGAAATTTTTTAGCACAACTCATAAAAAATTCTAAGTCGCACCCAAGAAGAAAACCTGATTTCGCATTTTTCTCGAGGATGACCTGTGGCAAGAGGTTATCATTTAGGGTTAATATGTAGCTATGAATGCTGCTCCCAACAAAGCTTCGCATAGGCGTTGGTTTGTACTTATCCCGGGCTTCATATGATAGTAAGCAAATGTAAAATGCCTTGAATACTTACAGTTGTAAGCCAACAACCAACTAGCCCAGTAAAAACAAAAATTCGCACACAAAAATAAATCGAAAATATGTTTTAAAATTTTCCATTTAACATTTTTCCAATTTGTAATGTTGAAGTTGCGGAATTGATAAGTGGCCCTGACAGCTGCCACGTGGCTATCTATGCTGCTCCAGCGTCTTTGGACACATGCATTAGGAGAGATATGAAAAAATATGTATTAAAATAAATATGAAAATATCGCTTCTTTAGCCATTCATATCAGTTGCACATATAAATACAGAATGTATAATCTTCCGCTGTCATTCAAGTTCACAATCAAGAATGCTTGCCGCCAGGTACGAATTTCAGAAGACAGAACGCACGCGGAAGCTTAAATTGAAATACAAAATAAAAATAAAAACAAAAAAGTAATAATTTGCGTGCTTTTACGCAAATTTGAGCATATAAAACGAATATTCAAGCGTGCGAGCCGAGCGAGCAACCCAATGCTCTGCAACCTCAAAACATGACGCAAACATGACATTTGACTTTGTGGCACTAATACATGCGCACGCAATTTTGTTTGTTGCCAGGTTGTTCGTGACACGTTACACGCTAGGCGGATCAGCTTTGGCGATGTGGGTGTTTTGGGCACCTTCGTTGTTTTAACGTTTTTTTTTTTCGTTTTTTTTTTTTTTGCTAAAATTGAACAACGTCTTTGCCGTTGTCTTGAGGGGTACGTGGCGGGTACATATATGTACGTGACAAAGGGCATACAAAGACAACCGACAGTCAGCAGCCAGCAGCTGATAGCAGACAGGCAAACTTATGCACAGCAGACTGTTGAAGTTCTAGCTTCTTACGCTAGCCAACAGCAGCATACCAATGAAATTGCTTGCATATTTGCATGGATCCACAAAAAAGGGTATTCCATAGAGTACTAAAACGTTTTTTGACAGTGACAGCTCTTTACCGCTGTAAATCTTCTGTCAACGGTAAGCGCTACAGAGGCATAATAATTGATTTTTTTTTTTTTGTGGTCGGAAATTGAAGACATGGACTTGGAGGTTCTTAGATTTTAGCAGGATGATGCGCCAAGCCAACCAGCTAATTCCACAATTCATATTTTTCGCACCAAGCTGGGCAGTCGTGTTAACAGTCGTCTCGGCGATGTCAATTGGCCACCTCGGAGCTGCGATTCGAAGCCATTAGGCTTTTTTATGGGTCGCCGTGAAGAACCGATGTTATGCAAACAATCCGTTAACGATTCAGGACCTTAAGGGGAATATGGAGCGAGTGATTTGTGAGATGGAGCAAGAAATTTTAAGAAAAGTCTTGAAAAACTAGGTTAAGAGGAAACGCTACTGCAGGCCAACCGCCGCAGCATCATGAAAGAAATCATATTCAATAAATAGTGGGAATGTTTGCTCTTTCGTTTTAACCAATAACAACGTGCAACAGTAAATTTTGTATATACGCGAAACCTGGGCCATATATACTAAAAATGCGTTGTTATTTTTACTCTCAACATCTCGATATATTTTAAAAGGACTTTGAAATTGGAAAAATGCGATTACTTCAAAAAATTATGAAAAAATATAGTGAAATTTAGAATTAAAGCTTATTAAATTTTTTTATACATAAGAATAAGTTGTCATTGAAATTTTACTTATGAATATTCTTAAAATTTTGCAATACTTATTAAAAAAAATTTATGTTAAGGACTAATATACGCTCGACCACATCGTCGAATTTCATCCTTCTAACTTTTTAAACATAAAAAAAAAAAAATATTTAAAGGGCATTTTCGATACCTATTCGTCCTTGAGAATCTAATAAATAAATTTTTTTTAATTCTACCGATTTGTTTCTTTCATTTGGTAGCCATATTGTTATTCTATATTTCACTGAATTTTTTAAATAATTTTTTGAATCAATCATATTTTTGAAACAACAAAGTCTTTAAAAAAAATTCCTGACGTCAGACAGAAAATCTAACTCTTACCAACTACAGTGACTCAAACAAATGACCATGTGTTTTTTTTTTAATATTCGTAATATTTTTCCAGTTAAATTTTTTTTGTTACTTTTATATAAGAATATCGGCTAAGCTTTAACCAAAACCATGTAAATCACAGTTTCAAACTTTATAGAAAATTTAGGAAAATTCAACAAATTTTCATAAAAATTTAAACTTTTTATTCTGAATTTCTTAGAAAATTTTTGTATATGAAGTTTTATAGCCCATACAATTTTAGTCTTATGAAGTGCAAGTTTCAAAAGGCTAAAAATCGCGTTGATTTTTGAGATTTTTTTTTTGAGGCTACTTTTTCGGGTTTTTTTGTTAAAGCTTAGACGATATTTTTATATAAAAATAACAAAAAAAAAATTAGCTCGAAAAAACAACGAATATTTGAAGAAAATCAACACGTGGTCATTTGTGACTGTATATTTGGTCCATACTTTTGTACGTATGTATATCGATTGCTTCATGTGTTTCGAAACTGCTTCCTTTTTGCCGCACGGTGTAACATACATACACAAAAAATTGAGTTTTGTAAATTTTTTGGAATTTTTAAAAATGCGCCACTATATGCAGCACCCTATATTTATTTATGTTAAGAAAGCTACACACACTTTTTAGTTAGCTTTTTTTTGTTTTTTTTGTTGGCAAAATTGTAATTCCTCGCTCATGTGCTACCTTTGTCAAGTCAAAGTGCCATGACGGCTGTCATTTTGTTGTAGCAAAGTCGTGGCTTGGCATTTTCATTCTCAAATGCTGCGTGCGTTCTGCACAACCCACACACTACTCTTATACACCGTTCGCATATTTGCTAAGGAAATTTTTGCATTCGCATGTAAATAAGCTATTAAAAGTGAATTTTAATAAATTTAAAGGCTTTCACCAGACGCCATACGAAAAGTTTCGTGATTTTGCTACGCTGTTATTATTATTTTTTTATGCGAAAATTGCTATGTATGTAGCTCTCAAACTGTAATCCTTACTAGTTGCTGCACCAATTTTCTACCATTGCCATATCTGTGTGCGTTTGTATGGTTTTTGGGCTCAATTATTATCCCTGCCGCGTTCAGGTAGGCCATGAATGCATTTTGCTATAATTACGAAATGCTTTTAAAAATGTGTGGCATGCCACTACCGCCGCCATAGACTAGCCTCGTCATTATTGACATGCGCGTGTAGCGTAGCTGGCGACGTTGTCCCCATTTTTATTAAATTTTTTTGGTGGGTAAAAGCAAAACTGCGCGCGCTTTACACTTATGCATAGTAAGCATTTGGTAAATTAGTAGTCTCAGCTGTAGGCGGTTGATACAGGTGCCTATGAAAGTTTGTGCGGTGCATTTACTATAATAATTGCGCTCTATTTTCGTTCACTCAAACGCTGTTGCTTTTAATGCTGCGCGAATTTTAATCATTTTTTCATTGAACGGTGCATTGAGAAGTTACATATTTGTAGGACCGTTAGATATATGAGAGCGATATGGAAATGATGTACATATGTACATTTGTTAGTTGTAGCAATTGGGTGTGCATTTTCTGGCTCCGAATCGTACGCCCCGACGGTTAAAAAGTAAAACCCAAAATGCCAGTCAGTGTTTTTGATTGCAAAAAATAAGAAGGATGTGTTTACGAAACGGATTTGTCTTAGGTAAGCAGACGCAACCGACCCTAATGAAGGTAGACAGTCTTAGAGTGGAACTCCCCAAAAGGCTTTTCAAGCATCCAGCACTTTTTTCAGCGAGAGTGCAGAAAGCCATAACCCTTAAATAGCTTTGTATAGAGTTGCATACTTCTGGGCGCTTATGGTCTTAAAAGGTTTGCAAACCAACGAAGTTAAGCGCTTAAAAAATTAATTACATAGTAAGCGAACCCTTTCCCCGCCACGCATGAGGCATTAAACAAAGAAATGTAGCCTATCAGCGCTCCTCCATAAATACCACCATTCACCACAGAAGAGCTCAAGACTGCCACTAATATAGTAAAGACCAAGAAATCACCAGGCCCAGACGGCATTCCAGCTGAAGTCTTAAAAATATTCGCCGCAGAACGTCCTCATGGGCTTCTAAACATGTACGCCTGCGCTAAGAACGTAACATTTCCAGAAATTTGGAGAAGACAGCAGCTTGTCTTAAGCAGCAAATAAAAGGGTACCCATGACTCATCATCAGCGTATCGACCACTATGTATGCTGGATACTGCTGGAAAACTCTTATGAAAAATGGGAAAATATGGGAAATACCCATGTACCTTAGGCTCATGGTGAGAAGCTGCTTTATAGGCAGGAGTTATTTTACCATACCACCGATGGACCCCGGGAAAATCGCCGGGTGTGCCAAATAAGAAGAGGAAGGTGGACCCCGGCAAATGACGATCACTTCAGAAGCAGAAAAAGGTCAGGCCAGACCTATGGAACTTCAGCTACATCGGTAAATAAAACCTCGAAATGCCTGATGATACATATTTAGTAGGGTAGGCACTAGACACGGACGACGCACGCCGCAAATGAAATCAGATTATGATAAGAACACAGGCATGGCTCGCCTCATACGGTCCCAAACTTGCAGCAGAGAAAACCAAGTTAATACTCACCAAGCAGCATATTCCCTTAGAAGTAAGCATGCAACTGGCCGGCATTACAGTAAAGACGCAAAGATTAATAAAGTACTTAGGCGTAAGGCTAGACCCCAGGCTTACCATTGGCCACAAATGCAGTACGCCGCAGCGAAAGTAGCAACGGCACCGTACACCTAAGCAGATTAATGGCCAATATTGTTGGAGCGACCGAAAGTAAAAGGAAACTTCTAATGTCCACAACTTTGAATATTTTGGTGTACGGAGCGGAGTTTTGGGCTGACATCCTACAGAAAAATAACCGTTGCAAGATACTTTCCATAGCCCATCGTACACAGTGCCCGGCGATTCCCATTGATCTACTAGTAGCCGAACGCAAGAAAATGTGGAAGCTTAAAAATAAAGCCGCGGTAGATGGGCAATCAGGCTTACAAAAGACCTAAAAAAGGGGTGTAATAGGCATTTTCGACCCCCTGGCCGCAAAAAAAAAATACTCGTACATGCTCTGATTCTTACTTATACCAAATGAAGCAAATATGGCTTTACAGTTTTCTCAATTCGAGCGTCAACCACCAGAATTTTTTTTTTTTTTTGGCGCAGTACATAATGGACACAAATACAAGAATGTGAACTAAATCAGTTTTGCACTTTTCGTGTTTATAAACGACATATTTTTTAATATATACAATTTTAATCCTACGATTAAGTATACCTAGATAAATGATTCACTTCAAATGTTATAACTATAAATGTCAAGTCAAAAAAGTTGATCTAAAAAAAAGTTCTCTACAATCCCGTACAAAGCTTTATTTTTCCCTGATGCTCATTGGTACCACATTGCGCATAATGAACAGTTTTGGACATTGAAGGTGAGAGCTGAGGCGCAAAACTATCGATTGCACCATCGATACTATCGCTTGTTTTTTGGGGCACTAGCGATTGTACTATAGCGATATCTTCAGATTCAGTATTTATTCTAGTCTTATTTCTTGCTTTAGTTGATTTATCTTATGCAAATTGAGCTAATATTTTGTTTGATGCAGAATCGGAAGTTAACTACAAATTTTTGTAGTGAAAATCTCTAGTTAACTGTCGATTCGGAGTTCTAACATATTGTTAAGCACTTAAAAAACATGTATAGTATGTTAGTATGACTATCGATAGTTTTGCAGCTCTAGCAAGCGGTACTAAATAGTAGTTACATATGTATGTGAATGATTCCACTTTTCCTCCCGATAACAGTCAGTTCTTAATGTACCGAAATGAACATTTAAGACTCAATTTTAGTTCTATGGAAACCTTTTAAAATATTATACAAGTAGATAATTTTAAATAAAATAAAAAATAAAATTACCATCGCTATTGCGTTATCATCAAGCCAATTTACCTTGGACATTTACATACATCTGTATCTATGTTGGTAAATTTATAATGCAATGTCTGAAACACATTTGAAATAAGTGGCATCTTTTACAAATAAAATTTCTAAAACGCAAAATAATTAGGTTTTTGTTAAAAAAGAGAAAATTCGTTTAAAAACTTTGGCGCGTACCATTGCCGCAGTGAAAAGGATAACAAAAAAAAATTGCAAAACCATCACATAACCAGGAAAAAAATTGCATGCAAAACTAATACAACAAAGTTTCGCAGTGACTTTTTTTCCAGCCGTTATGAGTGGTTAAACTTTTCGAATACGTTTGTCTGGCTGTCAGTTGCTTTAGTAAAACGCAGCCATTTTCTGTGCGCTTTTTACGCGGTTACGCGTTGGTTTTAATACAACTTTGCGTACATACTACATTACATGTATATTGTACGTACATATGTATGTATACATATTATGTAAATGTAGCTAGAC
>NW_023462821.1:0-16902 GCF_013731165.1 Rhagoletis pomonella | reverse complement strand
CTGTTTCCCTACTTTGCTTATTATTCATACGTGCCTTTATGCAAACTTTGGCCATTGGCGTTTGCTAACGCAATTTTTTGCATAATGGTCATTTTTGCCGCACCTTAAGCACAGCCCATCAATACCCAATGATTTATAATCAATACTTTGTTTATTTTTGTTCGATTTGTTCTGATTTGATGACCGGTTAACGTTATTTTGATACCTGTGTTTTTCTTCCTTACCCTTTACTTTGTTGATTTCGCCTGTTGTTGAATGATTCGGTTTTTGTGAGAGCTCTTTTGAATTGGTTTTAGCTGCTTCTAATGCACGTGCATTTTCGACGATGTCTGTAAACGCGGTTACCTCTTTTTGGCTTTGTAACAGTTGCTCTCGCATGCTAATGTCCTTGATTCCCCTTATGAACTGGGCTCGAAGAAAAATATCTGCTACCGGTTTTTTGCATGATCATGTGAAGTCGCAATCTCCAATGTCCGTTCGTAAAGCTGCTACGTATTCAGCTATTGATTGATTTTCCGCTTGATATTTCGATAAAAATTGATGTTGCGCGACTAGAACGTTCTGTTGCGGTGATAAGTGCGTTGTAGAAGTGTGACCAGTTCACTATATTCAAGTTCACTCGGACTTTTAGGACAAGCCAAGGTCATAGCAATGTTAAAACTTTTGGCGCCAATTGAGTTGAGTAGAAGGTTTGCACAATATTTGTTGTTTGTGTGCACGTTCTTCATTTTAGTGTAGTTTTCGAAACGTAGTCTGTAATTACGGAACGATTCCTTTGCGGCGTCAAATGGTTCGAAATTTGGCACTAGTGCTGAATTGGAACTAAGATTAAGGTTTGTAACCCCACCCGTTCCTGCTGCCGTGTTGGTGGACACTTTTTCCAGAATTTGCCGCTGGATCGCCATGAAGTCTGCGAACTGCTTTGCATCCATTTTATTTCCAGAATTGTTGTATGCCGATAGTTCACCTCGTCGCCAGAAGAAGTGTTACACAGGTTGTTCAATTCAGATAATTATATTTCATTTAATTTAAGTTGTATGAACGATGATTCTACAGAATCAATCATTATAAAAAGAAATGAATAATGACAGCTCGATATATTTAACTGTGCTGCCAAGTATCAATATACATATACATATATACAGAGTTGCCATATGACATGTAAAGTTACAATACATGGTATGTGGGGTATGGAAATATCCATTTTCCCTAGCAGTAAACATTTTAGTGTGGGCAACAATGATATTTTTCAAATAAGGCAGATCGGAATATGCGCTCTCTGGGAAGACAATACTGTAATTATTGTACCATGCCTTGCAATATAATTTTAAGTTTCGAACTCAAGCGCACACACGCATTCTCATTTTTAATCTCAAACAACAACAATTGTGAACAATTTCATCTTTTATTTTAAAATTTATATGATAATGTTTACAAACGTCAGAAAAAAATCATGGCCGACGAATTGAGAGAATGGTTTTACTTTCTAATGTTTTTATCATGATTTTTACTGGGTGTAATTGAAACTCAGTCATATGAGAATTAAGGAAAGAAAAATTTGAGAATAATAAACAGAAAAAGAGATGTGTGCACAAAAAGTTAAGTTAAATGTTATACCAAAACTCCTAAAAAGTAAACAAATCTATTTTTTTAATGTTACTGTATAGAGTTCTTTAAATCTAATTTATTTTTTATGAATAAGGTCATAAGTATATACCGTTTTTACAAATAAATCTTATAGCAAGATGCTATATATTTATTTATACACTTTTTCGCTGGCGAAATATATAGTTTTTTCAACTTAATAGAAAAGCGTATTTAACCACATTAAAGTTTTTTTTAATATTGAATGGCGCAACACAACATCTCTTTTTGTTGCACGAAACCCTTGAACACGTGCCCGTCATCTATTTCTTCTGTTTCGACATTTCGCTATTTTGCATTTCTTTCATTTTGACGTCATTCGCATTGTCAGATTTTTGAAATTCGTTTTGGTTCGACATTCTGCTATTTCATAATTCTTTCATTCTCATGTCATCCATCTTCCATTTCTTTTCTTCCATTGCCGTTCGCATCGTTGAACGTGCCTGTCAAACACTGCCGCCATCATGCTTTTCAGTATGGCAGGCACGTCCGCTGTTAGAAAGAGAATAGACAAACAGGGGCATAGGATTCCATACTTGTAAGTATATACGATGCCTTTAAGTTAAGAAACCAACAAAATGTTGAGCGCCTTTTTAGAGGCAATGAAAGCGCCGCAGCCTATTATGCCAGTTTTTTGTCAACAATCGCAGAGCACAAACCAATCACAACCCTCAACGTTATTCTTCAGCCCCTTTAACCCTAAAAAAAACGTTATGTGGAATAATGACCCGTTTTTTAAGGTCTGATTATGCATGCTTCGCATAACTTCGCACAACCGTTTGTACCAGTGCAATAAAAATTTATGTTAAGAAAATGTACAGCAAAATCTAAACTCAACAGATCACTAAGTTTTTAAGTTCTGCTAATTTCTGGGTGATGGAATACATACAAAGTACATACGAAATTACAGTTTGAAGTTTATACGAAGTTATGCGATTTATGCATAATCAGACCATTAGAAAGCTATGAAGTTGATATGTTTTTATTTCTTTCACAATAATATTCAAGCATTGGAGCTTGTTTAAATTGTTTTTGTTGTTCTTGTAGCGGCTACAACAAAGCGTGCAGCCTCTGCGGGGTCGGTCCACAGGGATAACGTCGTTAGGGTTGCCGGGTTTTCCGGGCATGCAAACAGATGTTTCGAGTCGCGAGGGGTCTCTCCGCATGCCGGACAGTCATTTTGCACATCCTCATTTAGTCTACTCAGGTATGAGTTTAACCTGCTGCAGTAGCCAGAGCGAAGTTGGGCTATTGTTGTTCTTGTCTCCCGAGGCAGATGGAGCTCCGTCGCGTCAATGTCCGGTGTGTGTGTGCCTAGAACGGCATTCACAGGTCTAGAGTCTACATAACTCGAGACTGAGTCCCTGTGAATGCCGTTCAGGGCCTGTCAGTATGCTGACGGGTCCAGAGGCTGCTTAATTATGCCTTCTGATGTGTCTAGGCGAGGGCTCCTCTGCAAGCAGCTGTCTGTTTGGGTGGCCGCATCTGTGGCTCCCAACAAGAAACTGCTTGCAGAGCATTATGTTGTGCTCCCTAATTGGGAGCATTTTCGCCTCGTCATGGAGGTGGTGTTCGGGTAACATCAGGAGGCATCCGGTCGCTGTCCTGCGTGCGGTGCGCTGTGTAGTCTGTAGCTTCATCCACTGCGTCCTCCTAGTCGCCGGCGACCACACTGGTGCTGCGTAGTTTAAAACTGGCCGGCCTATTGCCTTGTATGTTGCCAACAACATTTGTCTTTGCCGCAGGTACTGCCGGCTAGCGACTTGAGGACTTTGTTGCGGCTCTGCACTTTGTTGACAATAGCGGTTGCGTGCGCAGAGAAGGAGAGCAGGCTGTCGAATGTTTCTCCGAGTATTTTGGGGTTATTCACCGTCGGAATTGGTGTATCATCGACGTGAATTCCCAGCGGTAGCCTGACCTCCTTCGCCCAGGTGGTGAACAAGGTCGCCGAGGATTTCGTGGGGGAGAGGGCTAGACACTTTGCAGTGAAGAAGCGAGAAAGATCGGAGAGATACCCGCTTGCTTTCGAACACAGGTCATCAATTCCATTCCCAGTCGCCATGATCGAGCAATCGTCGGCGTCAGAGACAATCGAGACTCCCTCTGATGGTTGAGGGAGCTTGGAAATATAAAAGTTAAACAGTAGCGGGGAAAGGACACCAACCTGTGGAACCCCCTGTTTTATTTTCCTGAGTTTGCTCGATTTGTTTCTAAACATTACCGACGAGTGTCGACCACTCAGATAATTTTCCGACCACCGTTTGAGCCTCTATATCTTCTAGTAGCGTGGAATGGCTGACGGTGCCAAACGCCTTTGACAAGTCCGACGCTACTAGAATTGTTCTCTCACAGGGCAGGTTACGGTTAAGGCCACGAGTTATCTGAGTGTTTATGGCGTTAAGTGCTGTTGTACTGTGCACTTTACGGAAACCATGCTGATGCTTCGCTGGGGTCAGGTGGTTCGTGAAATACGGGAGCAGCAGGGCCTCAAGTGTCTTCTCTACCGGCGAAAGGAGTGTTATCGGTCGATACGAATCTCCTTTGTTGGCAGGTTTCCCCGGTTTGAGCAGTGGGACCACTCTCCCAACCTTCCAGATGTCTGGGATGATACGCTACTCCCGCAGGACCCAAATTTTTCAGCATCAGCATGCATATTCCGTCGGGACCAATGGCTTTGGAGGCTTTCGCCTTCACGATGGCCTCCTGAACTTCACCGTAAGTGAAAGCAAGGGGGCACAATTTGTTGGCAGTTTGTGCAGCCTTCTGGTCACTCGACGCTTGGTTTTGTCCACCGGAGGATGCAGTATGAACTGCCGGCTAAAGTAGCTCGCCCATCGCTCAGGGTCCGACGAGGCATGGTCGCCGAAAGAAATTCGACTCTGTCGTCGTGCTTCGTCGGATTGGACAGTGACCTTACGGTTGACCAAAGCTTACTCACACCAGAGGTGAAGTTACAGGTCTTCAGATGTTCTTCTCACTTCTTCCGCTTATGTACGTTCACTAGTTGCCGAATCCCGGGTTGAGATCCCTGATACGGGGACGGCTAGAACAGCCGCTTCGGCAGGGAAATTTGGACGTGGGTCCGTGATGCATCCTGCCGGTACGAAGCGGGCTGCAGCAGCAGTGACAGCCTTGCGGAACTTACGTTCACCAAGGTGGACTTTGGTTGGTGTGGGGAGAGCAGCGAAGATGTTTTCAGTAAATTCCGCGAAGCCTTTCCAATCAGCTTTGGAGAAGTTGATATATGTTCGGTGCTCCGCGGAAGCAAAGTCGGTTGGTTTATCGATCGAGATGACTATGGGCAGATGGTCTGATGCCAAAGTCAGCATAGGTCGCCATGATATGCTGTTTATCAGACCAGCGATGACTATTGTTATGTCTGGCGAGCTGCAGCAGCTGCCCATAATCCTGGTGGGTGCGTCGTCGTTCATTGTGCAGAATGTCGAATCGTCTATCTGCTCAGCCAAATCGCTTCCCCTACGATCGTTTGACAGGCTTGAGTGCCAAAGATCGTGGTGCGCATTTAAGTCACCTGCTACCATTCGGTTTTCACCTCTGAGGAGCGCACCTATATCAGGGTGATATCCTGCCGGGCAGCAGGTGACGGGGTATGTATACGTTGAATATTTCGAGCTCAACATCGCCTGACCGGATAGCAATGCCCTGACATTCTTGGGTGGTATCCCTGCGGCCGATGTCTGCTTCGATAAGACGATACTGCATGGTGTGGTGCGTGATGAACGCTCGCTCGTGATCTCGACGCTGCCCGTTGTACCCGGCACAATTCAACAATGTTGAATTGCTGTGCAACTTCGTCTCTTGGACCGCAGCTATCAGTATACACCCAGAAAAAGGTTTAGTTATAATAACCAAGATTTGGTTATAGTGATCAAGTGGCATAGTTGGATATGGCGAAATAAATATATAGTTCACGAAAGTCTGCAATTTACTTAAGACTTCTAGTTGGGACAAATGTATATTTGTTAATAATTACAAAACGACTACCTTGATTGGACAATATTGTTAGTTGAATAAAATCATTGTTGAGCAAATATAAACAATGCTTTGGTTGATACAAGTTTTCAATTAATCTTGTGAACTTGCCGTAGACTTGAATCAGCTAACCGTTTATTATTGGGAAAAAAGTTTCAGTTTGACACAAATAAAAATTTACTCGATGTTTGTTGTGTTTACTTTCTTCTTTTATTTGCATATGTTAAGCATAAAAATACGTACATATTTACATAAGTTAGTTACTAAAGTAAATAATACATATGTATATGGTGGTAAGAATTTCCTAAAGAACAACGATGAAACAGGAGCAGTCGTGCGAAAACCCAGGTCAATATTTGCTGGAAGTATACTGCTTTGCTTTTTCCTTAGCTAAATAGACACTTTCAAATTATAATTCACATGAATTATATATCCACTGATAAACCCCGGTTGGAATCGAACTTTATATTTTTAATTAAACTTTAAACTATGCACAAGTATAGGCATGTCATAGCACACATGGCGCAGCGATCGACATGCCATAGCTTACTGAGCGCTCTGGGACCACATGCGTGTTTCACCCATATACGAACAGCGGTAGCGGAGCAATGATTTCCACGCACAATGCAATGGTCGGCATACTAGCGCATTCAAACGATTCAATAAGTGGGACTGTGTGCATTGCTCAGCTGGCGCTCTTCGTATGTGCTCAGAGAGCGCTCAGCATTCTTTAGGGGTGGCTCACAAGCATGAATTGTTCCACTCTCAAACCAAATCGTGGTTGTCTCAACTAAGATTTGGTAACTATGACTAAACCACGTGTTGAAAGAAAGCTTATCTGCATTAACAGAGCTTAATAACATCCTTTTATGGACCATACGTTAAGTTGAATGGAATTTGTAGAAATATGCTTCAAAGAAATATTTATTAGTATTAACCAAACCCTTCAACTAAATTAACGATTTGTTACAACCTAGATGAATATTAGAAGCTTTAATATATTTAGTTATAATAACCAATCGATGGTAATAGTTCCCAATCCTTGGTAACAGTTCCCAAATAGTGTCAAAATTCGGGAACTAAATATCTTTAGTTGTCGAAACTAATCCTTTTTCTCAGTGTACCATGCCTTCCTATATAGACGGTTATCTCCTCGATCTGAAGCCCGTTGCAGTTAAATTGAAGGAGCTTCATGTGGTTCGGGAGACGTGTGGTAATGCGGGGTGTGAGAGATGTGTGTGGCCGTGCCGCCATTGGCTGTGTGCGCTGCTGAGGTGGTTGCCGCCCTGTGGTGGTGGTGGGTGGCGTCGCGGTTGAGGTTTGCGGCCGTGCTGCGCAACACGGGCCCTCGAAGTTCCTCGTCCAATCTCGCGTGGTGCGCAGACCTGAACATGCCCTAAAGTGGCACCAGCCAAGGCAGGTGTTGCACTTGACTGATGTCACATTACGGAATATCCTGGTCTGACATACCGTGCAGATAGTAGGAGGAACTAAGAGTTGTTGGCGGCGGCGTGTGGGTGGTGGTGCGGTTGTGTGTGTTCTGTGGTCTGTCGCGGTTGTGATGTGGTCTATTGTGTTGTTATGTTGTTGTGCTGTGGTGTTTGTGTGGGACTGCTCAGGAGGACTGGGGTTAGCCGTGGAGGCTGCTCTGTTTGAGCAGCAGGGGCCGATGTGTCCGTAGTCCTGAGCAGACTCTGAGTCCTGAGTCGTCTCTGGCATACACAGCAGATGTAGGTTTCTGGCCCTGGGTTTGACTCGATGCCTCCTTGAGTAGAAGAAAACGTAGCGAATGCAGCCCTATGGAGGAACAACTTCTGAGATACTTCGCCGACCTAAACGGGGTTAGATCGCCGAGACAACAGCCCTTGGTCGGGTAAAACCCGAGTCATTCCGATACGTAGAACCGGCTGTCGTGTTTAAATCCGTTTGTATTACAATAAAGTTATAGTTTAAAAAACTTAAACCTCGCTATTATAATTTCCATTCATACTGTCTTCAGGTATGTAACTTGAGAATAGAAATGCTGCATCTTTTAGGCGCATCAATATTACATAGTTACATCCCGAGCTAATAAAAGGGAGGTAAAAATATAAAACATGTACATGTGCATATGTATGTATGTCCGTGTACAGTGATTTTAACATAAACAACGTTTTTCTTTTGGTCAATTTTTTTCGTTAATTTTGTATGAGAATATTCATAGCTCATTCTATAACCAAAACAGCTAGGTGGTTCACAAGGTGTCGTAAGTATCGTATTGTCGTACGTCGTAAAGTTTTTAACGGCTAAATAAATGTCTAGACTTCTGTATTAAATATGTGATTTTCTCAAGTGATATGTTCCTTAATAAATAGTTCTTCAAATTGTTTCGCACACATTTTGGGTCAATATTGCCCTCAGAAATTATTTCGAATAAATATTGATCACTCGGCTGCTGAAATTCGACATCATTTTCAATATTTTGAGCCCAGGAATCCAAGAAAATTTCTTTTTTTTTGTTCAGCGAAGTTGTGCAAAATTTCACAAGCCAACACAACCGAAGGTACAAAACTGGGATCAACATCAATGCGTTTCGATAAGCACCTCCATCTACCCTTAAGCCTTCCAAAAGCGTTCTCTACAACAATGCGTCCTGAACTTAAATAACAATGGTATTAGTGGATATGTGGGGTCTCCAATTGACATGAGCGGAATTTCTATGAGGAATTAGTTGTGTGGAGACCGGACTCCTTCAAAACAGTCGCGTCATGTGCACTTCCAGGAAGTTTGATACTAATATCCCGGAACCTTGAAAAGCGGAAAGTTATTTGGATCCTTTGTTAAAACCGTTAACCTTACATGTATATATGATCCACAACAGCTTGCATCGCAATAGATGGCCAACCCTTTCTGTTTGCGTAGTCTAAATAGCCTTCACTGGGTGGTAAAACTGGAATATGTGTACCTACAAATTAAATGTTGGATTTTCCTATTATTAACCATTGCTTTTTCGCAACTCTTTGCTTGACTTTTGTGTTGACAACTATTCTATAGTATGTTTACAGGAGTACACATACATATAGTATGTTTACATGAGTACACATACTAGTTATATTTACATATTATTTATTACAATTAACATACAGCATACCGTCAATCGCTCCGATTATATTTAGAATTTTACATATTTTTTGGAAGTTGCAGCCGTAGTATGGCTTCTACGACAATACGAAAATACTTGTGGACTTTACTCTTATGAACCCCAAATACGTCTCCAACAATTCTATATTCAGAGCAAGAAGCTAATTTGTATAAACAAATTGCAACCTGCACTTCTGTTGGCAGAGGAGCTGTTACACTTATTTCAGATGATTGCAGATGTGGACTTAGTTTTTCTCGCAAAACAAGGAACGATGCGGACCGCATTAGGAAGGACTCAAAGTAAAGATGTTCGTTACCTGGCTGTTTTACGGTCCACCAGTAGCTTTCAACGGCGCGTGGGCGCCTGTGTATTTCTCGGAATCGTGGGGTGTTTACCTTAAAAAAGTTCAATGGAACTTCGCGTTGCATGGTGCAAATTTTTCTTATTGTCGTTCTCCTTTGTCTGGCAATATTTATTAGAAGCTCTTCATTAGACGATAAAAGTGTGCGGTGCAAATTATTTCTTCTTTTGTTTAAATATTCCAGAGGATTTAAAAAGAAGAATTTCACTTTTGTATTTTCCATTTATTAATAGTACTTTTGTTAACAGCTGACAAGTTAACAGCTGACTTCAATCCATTTCAGTAGCGTTGCCACATAATCCGCTTTGAAATGCATGGTATAAACACTTTACTGGAAATCGCATTCAGTTGATGTGGTTTCATTCAAACCTTCGCATAAACGAGCTATGTCCTAGAAGCTTTATAGTATAGTTGGTGAAAATTTCAAGATGGGTACGTATCATTGTTCTACAGAAATGCAATATACAAATACTTATTTCAGACGAAATACCCTAAAAGCTTAAATGCATAATAATATTGGAAAATCACATCCATTGGGCCAATCAATTTCAATTTCAATTTATTTCAATTTGAAGCATTAGTATTTACAATACGATTTACAAACATCTTTTTTAGTACAACAGGGAGGTATAACAACAGAAATTATAAATTAAACAATGAAATGGAGATATTAAACAAATAAAACAAACCCAAAAGGAAAAACAAACAAATTTAATAGACTGGTACACCTTAAAAATTACGCAGACTCGTAGGTCAGCACAGAACTTAGTTAATTTGAGATGGGTAATCAAGTTTTAGAAAAGCAATTATATAATACATTCTTGTAGTTGCTTTTGTTGATTGTGCTCCTAATAGTGGCAGGAATAGAGTTCCACACTGTCATAGCATTGACAAAAAAACAGCCTAGAAGAGTTTTTATAGTTAAACTGAGGTACAATTAAATCATACGAGCGTTCAGACTTAGGAAAGATTAATTTTTCATATAAGCAAAGCGGAGTCTTTGTAGATAACAGCCTGAAGAGAAAAATGCAATTTCTAGATTTTAAATAATCGGTTAACTCGCAGCCCAATAAGCTACATCTCCAGATATGTGGTCAAACTTTCGTATTCCATAAACATAACGAGTAATATGATTGAAAAAGGTATCAATTTTATGAGATGACCTAGAATCAAGCTTGCTATAAACCACCTCAGAGTAAGTGATGATGGGAAGAAGTAATTGACGAGCAAGTTTTTTTCTAATGGGCATAGGAGTATATGATGCGGAATGACAAAGATTTCTTAGGGTGCCATATATTTTGCACGCGATGGAGTTGATGTGGTCAGCACAGCTAAGGTTAGTATTTATAACAAAACCTAAATTAGTTATTTTTTCAACCAGCTTTAAAGGATTGTTATCAATGCAAAGAGATGGAATGCTGCTAAAACTTATTCTTGTTTTGCAGACAGGCAGAACATACGATTTTAGGGGGCTAAGACGAAGGCCGTTATTCGCAGCCCATCGAGAGAGATGGAGCATAGGTCCTCGTTCAAATTACAACTAACTCTGACCACATCATTAATTTGCCCGGACAAATATATCTGGATGTCATCTGCATATGCGTGCATGTTTACATATTGACAGGTAGAGAAAATGTCATTTATAAAGGCACTAAACAATAGATTACCTAAAATGGACCCCTGGGGAACACCACTCATCAGAGGTTTAGTCTGCGAGGCTACCGAGCCAACCTTAACACATTGAGTTCTACCCGTTAAGTAACTTCTAATTAGCGACAGTGCATTTTTACCGAAACCAAAGTAATAAGAAAGCTTTGAACAAAGCAGTGACTGTTCAACTGAGTCAAATGCTTTTGAAAAGTCAAGCAAACACAGCAGGGATATGTGACCTTTGTCGAAAGAAATTCGCAAATCGTCCATAATTTTAACCATCGCGGTTGAAAATCCATGCCCTCAACTAAAGCCTGATTGGTAAGGTGATAACAAGTTTTAGGTAGACATGTGAGAGAAAATTTGCTCAGACATTAAAGACTCTAGCACTTTCGACAAAACAGGCAGGACACTAATCGGACGAAAATCACACAGGGAAGTCGCATTTTTGTTTCTGGCAACAGGACAAATAGAGGCAACTTTCCATAAGTTTGGGAAACAAGATGTAGTAAAACAGTGGTTAATTATATGAGTCAATTGTTCTATAATGTAAGGCATTACTAATATTAAAAATTTGATGGGTAATCCATTCTCCAACTGCATTCGACTTAATTTTCAAAATGCATCTATACACGTCGTCTTCCGATACCGTTGAGAACTCGAAAGGTACGTCAGAGTAAAAGGCCGAAGCAGATGGAACAAGTTTTGACAAGCAACCGTTAGACGAAGCACTGCACAGAAAAGTGTCATTCAAACTATCAACATCTAACATACACTTAGGTTGGTTCTTGGAATATATACGAAGAGTTTTAATATTTCGCCACAAAGTAGCAGAAGGGAGAGAAGGATCCAGCTTGACTGCAAAGAAACGGTGCTTTCTAGCTCTAATAATTGAAGTGGCTTTATTCCTTGCTGCGCGAAAAGCTTCCCAATTCGCGCTAGTACGACCTCTTTTCCATTTGCGGTACGCTTTGGTACGAAATTGTATGACCCTTAAGACTTTGGAGGTAAACCATGGACACGAAGTAGTTTTGGTATATCGTAGTGGAACGTGAGCATTATAAAGAGATAATAACAAATTAGATACAAAATCAAGTTTATCATTCACAGACTCATAATACCAACAGTCACACCAATTAACATTATCTAGTTCTAAGTATAGAGCACTCAAGTCAAGTAAGCGGAAGTCCCTATAGGCATATATTTTTTCTGCGTTACTGGCATTAAAATTAAGGTCAAGGGAACAAAAAATGAAATCGTGGTCAGAAACAAAAGAAATCTGATCAAACCTTAACACAGAAGAGCGATCGGAAACGACAAAATAGGCAAGAAGATTAGGGTTACAGTTGTTGCTGTACCTAGTAGGCACCGAGGTGTTGACAACAGAGAGACCAATACTTGCGACGTTATCAAAAAATGAGGAACACAGCGAATCACGAACAAGATCATTTATGTCACCACAAAGTATGATATTTTCACAAACATACTTATTGGGATTATAGACACAGGATTCAAGAACTTTTTGCAAACGGTCAGACAATTCAACAAATAAAAACTCGATTCCATCATTATTTGACTCACATACAAGTTTTATATTAATGTGGTTTTTGCAGTAAATCGCAACACCACCGCCTTTTTTACCGATCCGATCATTACGTATAAGCCTGTAATTATTTATATCAAAGTGAGCATCAACCACATCAATGGAGAACCAGGTTTCAGATACACATAATACATCTACTACGGAAGACTCAAACACATATCTAACATAGTCCATTTTCATATTATTAAAACTTCGGGCATTGAAATGGACAATGTTAAGCCCATTCTGTTGCTTACATAAAATATTTAACATAGCTAGGCTGTTGTCACCAATGCTATCGAGTTTGCCGTTATAAGCTACCATAAAGCATACAAACAAAAGCAACTACAAAACAAAATGAAAAATAAACGCATTCTAATACAAAGTAAATAATTAAAAGATGACCCATCTTTACAAAGAAAGAAAACATATACATACTTAAACTAAGAGTACACGAATAAAGCATAAAAGAGAATGAATATAACGTGTCAACAGAATTTTTGCAAATCAATTTGCTTATAAATTTTTATAGCAGAAGCACCTTTGTTAACTCTAATATACACAGCACCACGCAGAGTAAATACGGAAACCAATCTTCCAGCTCATCTTAACCGTATAGCCTCTTGCAATATCTTTTTTGTAGCAGCAGCCAGACTCTCAAATATAGATAGTGTACCTTCGAGACCAACAACAGATATAATAGAGACTGCAGATTTAGTTCTCCTTCTGTAGTCGTTGAAAGCGCGGAGAGTACGATTGCGATCAATTGGTGTATAAAATTTTATGATCACTACGCTGCTAGTGTTACCATTCACGCGCTTGATACGGAAGATGTCTCTTATTTGCGGAACATGAAAATCAATGCACAAGCACACCAAATTAAATGTTCTCTTTAAATTTTCTCCTTCGATAAACGGTATGCCAAAAACAACTGTGTCAGCAGCAACTTCGGGAGCAATTTTCTGTGATTCCACTTACTCAACCATAAGGCGCAGCTGCTCAACTTCGCTTTCATACCTCTGGTGTTTTGTCTCCAAGGAAGTAATCCGCTCAGCAGAGTCTTTCACCTTCGAGGTAAGCACAGCGACTTCTGTGTATCTTCTTAACTAGTGCAGCCTCTACTTCGGTTATTTTGCTAGAGAGACTATCGAAAAGAGACTGTAATTTCTCTGTCTGACACTGTATTTTCTCCTCAAGTTCGCGAATCGCAGTTAATATTGACGCAAAGCAGCGACACTCTCATCAAGTTTCAATGTTTTAGACGAGGGGAACCTTTACTTAAGCGCCTTTTAAGTGCAGCTTCCCCGGTGACATACCTTAGTAAATCCAAAAACAATAAACACAGGCAGTAACAAAGTCAAGCGTAACACTAGAGCTTACAGTTAAATTTGCTTATAATTCACTCAGGTGAATCGCCGGCTCAACGGCAACAGAAAGATATCAACTTTGTATTTTATTTTATAGAAATACCACGTAAATTTACTGATTAAATGGAGCAAAAAAACTATGCACGTCTGTACTCACGAACGGTTATCAGTTAAGCTCGTAACACAGGAGAGTTCGATATACTCAATAGTGCAATAGGTCGATTTAATCTGACATTCATGGCACCTTTTCTCACTGACGATTTTTAGTAATAACTCGACTCCAGCGCCACCTGGCAGCACATTTTTACGCTAATAATAATAATACTCAACTCGTCACAACTTCTAGGTCTACAAAATACCTAGGGGTGAAGCTTTAGTATGTGATAGTGACACCTCACAGAAATGGCTGGTGGGCTAATGCTGCAATCGCCTCCGTCTCGTTAAAACCCTGGCAGGTCTTCAAGTACGTTCAATACACGCCGCCATTTAGTTGGCCGCACAGGTCCTGGTGTTGCGCTGTCTTGGCTCTGAACACAATATCCCATAAGGACTTGTGACAACCCTCGCGATTGCCTGCTCCTTTGAGAGAAGGGAACTTTGGGACACTTAAAAGCGACTACGTGTGGAGATAGCGGCTTGAAGCGGAGACCCAATTGATTTGAAATGAATAAATTAAAACAAAAACAGACAAACGAAACCGACGTTGATGTTCTGGAGGAAGAATGGCTCGTATTCAGAAAGAGCGGTAGAGTTGTGCGCTCCCCGCCACAAACTCCTCTGCAGGCAAATGCCGGTACCACGAGCACGGAGAAAGCTGCCAACGTGGCGCAGAAGGCTACACATTGCCAAACGACAACTCCCGACAGCCGAGATAGTCGTATTCAAACTAGAGATGGGCACGGGCACCTGCGTCAGCCCGCGGGTACGGGCCGGAATATTTGCTGTCAGCCCGAACTCGTGCGTGCATGGGCGTTCAGTAAAATTTCATAAAAGCCCGAATAAGCACGAAAAAGCCCGTTGCTAAAACTACAAATTTAGATAAGCTTTTGTTTTTATAAAAAAAATAGTACATATTTAAACCTCTTTAGATAAGAGAAAAGCAAAAAAGGAAATATTTGGAAACCGATAGAAAAAATAAGATACTTAGTAGTTTTGTTTACATATCTGTACATAAAATACCTTCCACTTTTTTTACTTCCCAGATAATATATTATAAAAAGTAAGTAATAAGTAAATATACATACATAAACACAAAATTAAAAATATGTACATATGTATACATATAATAAAAGTTGGCTCTTTATTTCCGGGCTGGGACGTGTCCCACCGTGCCGGGCCGGGCCACTCAAATTCTTAATGTGCGGGCTCGTGCGTGTTTTTGAAAGTTGATTTTGCACTCGTGCCGGGCCGGGCCTGAAAATTTAGGCCCGTGCCCATCTCTAATTCAAACACCAGCTGATGCAAACAGCGATAAGCATGTCACCGCAAGCTTGGAACTTTCGAAGGCATTGAAGATGAGCAATTGGCCCAGATTCGGCTCGTCTTGAAGAAGATGCAGAGTTCTGTCTCGAAGCAGAAAAATATGTCCATGGGTATGGCCCAAATCGAAGAGAGCTTAAATATACTAAGCTACCTCCGAGAGCAGCGGCGGAAGGGGTTTACCCTTTCCGAGCTGCGGAAAACTGGCCCAGACTCGCAAAAGAGCTCGAACTCGATCCGACTCCCCTACAGGCGAGCCGGAAAAGAAAAAAAATACTAATAATAATAATAGTAGTAGTAATAATATTATTATTAATAATGGTTATAATAATAATAGTGGTTATAATAATAATAATAATAATCCGCAGAAAACCGTACCAGATAATCAATGGAAAACTGTTCGAAAACGCAGAAAGCCCAAGCCAGGGCCAGCGTCAGGTGAAACCTTGGTCAATAAGGGCGAGGCGACCAGCCGCAAAAAAAAAGAAGAGGGTGAGAAAAAAGAAGAGTCTTGCCAAACTAATCATTAAGCCAGCTGAGGGAAAAACCTATGAAGAGGTGCTGGGAACGATACGTGGTAAGCTTCAACCTGAGAAGACGGAGACCGTAATTCGATCTGTTCGGAAAACCCGCGAAGGTGGCGTGTTTATCGAAATGGAGCGCTGTGGCGACCACTCAGCATTTAAGGAAAATGTGTGCATTGCCATTGGCCAGCTTGGAGACGCCCGTATTCTCACTAGACGTTTACGTCTAGAAGTTCTGGACATGGACTGCCTAACCACGGCCCCTGAAGTGGAGAACACTATACGCGGAGAATTAGGAGACAAGATGAGTGGCCAACTTCGCGTCTCCTCGCTGTAAACTCGCGAGAACAAATAATGGCCGTGGTGGAAATCGACGAAATGCCAGGCCGGACTCTTATTGAAAACGGGAAGTTGCGAGTACATTGGATTATCTGCCGTGTCCGAGAGAGCGCGCTGATGTCCAAAGGTGTTTCCGTTGTCTGGAAAATGGCCACAAAAAGGCGGCATGCAAAGGCCCAGAAGAAGCCTCTGCATGTAAAGAAAGCGCAAGGTGCTCGGCAAGAGATGGACAGAAAAATGCCAATCACATGCCCGGGTCGGGAACGTGCAAGGCCTTCAGGGATGCTGAGGCTAAGACAAAGCTTGGGGTAATATGATTAAATTTATACAAGGCAATATGAACAGGAGCAGGGTAGTTGATGACCTGCTGGACCAACTGGTTTATGAACAAGGACGCGGTTCTAGTTATTTCTGGCGTCATGCCAATTGAGCTACTTGCGTACGAGCGAAAAGAGATTTACAATCTCAGTGCCGAGATAGGCCGAGCAGCTGCCGCAGCAAGGGCGCGCGAGCAACTAATCCAGCAGTATCAACAAAACTGGAACGCGAGCACAAAAGGTCGATGGACACCCACCCCGATAGTCGACCTTCAAACATGGTAGAACAGACCGCATGGGAAAGTCGATTTCTACCTGACGCAATTCCTCACCGGTCATGGTTACTTCCGAGAATATCTTCATAGAATGGGAAGGGTGGACTCACCGTTCTGTCACTACAGTGGAAACGTCGAAGATAACGTGCACCATAAATTCTTCACTTGCGAACACTTCTTGATTGCGCACAGAATGTTGGAACAGAGATACGGAGACATAACTGCGAACAACATAATTGGGATAATGATC
>NW_023462820.1:0-16902 GCF_013731165.1 Rhagoletis pomonella | reverse complement strand
CTTTGCACTTTAATTGAGTACGCAGTTTTGTAATTAATAGAATAGTAATTATAATAAAGCGCAAAACTGCTTTCTTTTAAATATCTGCATAGAGTTTCGAACTCTGACTTTTATGGGTTTTTTTATAGGAAGAACTATATTTTTATAAAAACTATGCAAAACATAATTACTCGAGAAATTGCGGAATATCAAAATCAATCAGTGTCCCGTTTTTTTTGGCGGCAATGTATGTTAGTATACAAGTATTACAAAAAAAACCAAGTTGTGTTCAAAGAAGGTTCCTTCCAAAAACGAAACAAGCCATTTTAAATGCGAGGTCATTGATGTAAAATATATTAGTACGTAAGTATTTCCAGTATTTGCTTTCAAAAGCATATGTATTTTTTTGTAAGTCTTGACTTAAAATCTTTTTTAAACTAATTTTAGAAGTTCTTCGGGAAAAAAACATTTTAAATGTGAATTCATTGATGTAATCTAGACTAGTATGTGCAGTGGTCGAAAAAATTATAGCCGCACCACATATTGACAAATTGTAACAATTTATTTTTGTTATTTAATTTCAGTTACGTTCAGTTAAGTTCAGTTTTATGAAATAAAGAAATATATGTTAATAAAAAAGTAACTGAAATTAAACAACAAAAAATAAATTGTTAAAATTCTTTAATACAGCGAGTGTCAGTCAAAATCGTAGAGCAATTTTGTCTATATTTTGAAAATGTTTTGTTCATATTTTATTAATCTTATATATAAAAATAAGTGCACGTTTTTGGTGTGACCTCATAACTTGAGAACGGCTTCACCGAATTCAACCAAATTTATGTGGCATATTCGATCTATCATGCAGATGGTGTATGCGAAGTTTTCCCGAATTCGGCAAAGGGGGCGTGGCACCACCCATACTAACTAAAATATAAAAACAAGTGAACGTTTTTGGTGTGATCATATAACTTGAGCACGGCTTCACCGAATTCAACTAAATTTTTGCGGCATATTCGGGCTATCATGCAGATGGTTTATGTGAAGTTTGCTTGAATTCGGAAAAGGGGGCGTGGCGCCTCTATTTTATATATAAAAATTAGTGAGTTAGCTCATAACTTGAGAACGGCTGCCCCGAATTCAACCAAATTTATATAGCGTATTCGGGCCATCATGCAGATATTTTATGTTGTAGTTTGCCCAAATTCGGAAAAGGGGGCGTGGCACATGTATGTTATGTATAAAAATAAGTACTCGTTTTGGTGTGAGCTTATAACTTGGGAACGCCTTCACCGAATTCAACCAAATTTATACGGCATATTCAGGCTATCATGCAGATGGTTTATGTGAAGTGTGCCCGAATTCGTAAAAGGGGGTGTGGCACCTCCCATACTAACTAAATAACTTATGTTGTATATCTCTTGAAATATTTGTGGTAGAGTACTGGAAATTGGTATAGAGGTATATCAAATAATTCCATACTCATGGAGGAAAATGGGCGGTATTGGAAAAGAGGGCGTGGCACCTCCCATCTTATATATAAAAAATAAATGCAAGATTTCAACCAAATTTATACTGATAGTGGGGCTATTATGCAGATGGTTTGTGTTAAGTTTCCCCGAATGCGGAAAAGGGAGTGTGGCACCACCCATACTAACAAAAATTTTCATCTGGTATATCTCTTGAAATATTTGTGGTAGATTACTGGAATTGGTAGCTATACGTGGCCTGTTCAAGAGTTTATTTATTTGTTTATTTATTCATACCTAAGATGGAAAAACAAAAAATGTTGTATATCCAAATGTGTCGGATTAAGATTTAAAATAAAGAATCAAAAATTTTGAAATAAAACAAATGATAAATTTTCATATAGAGAAATTCCAGGATTTTTCATTCATTTTTCAAAATTTTTCAATATTTGGTGTAGAGAAGCACACCGGGGTACCGCTAGTTCTTAATAAAAATATAGTTCATGTTACAAAATTCCTAAAACTGAAAGTTTCTCACTTTGTGACAATTAAAAAAAAATCGTAAAATTTTCATAAAAATTACACATTTTTTATTTAGAATTTTTAGATCTTAAATCTCCTATTAATTACACTCCTTTTTTTAAATATAAAAATGTACGTATGGATTTAATGAATTTATTTTTCAATAAAACAAAAAAATATATATAAACAAGTAAGAGCAGCGCTGTCTTCGGCTATGCCGAAGGCTTCATACCTTTCATGAACATCTGCAAATTTTAGTTTGACAGATTACTGCTTTTGAATACATCTGCATACATCGATAGAGGAGTTACATACTTATATAAAAAATCGCATCTAAACAATCAGAGGTATGGAAGATATACTTTATATGACACCAATCTAAGTGATTTTCACCGCTATGTGATCGGTATGTAAACCGGTAACACAATTTATTGGGTTTAGTTTCCTACATAAAGGAGATATATGGCAAAAACTGGTATCTGAACAATCAGTGCTATAGGAGATAAAGCTTATACAGCATAGATTTTGACGATTTTCACAGTAGACTTTGTATTATTATTTATAAAATATCTTACGAAATTTATCGGTTTTAGCTGTTCAAATAAAGGAGTTTTACAGTAAAATCCCATATCTGAACAATCAGATGTATGGAAGATATATGTTGTAGTCATCCGATCCTTGTTATTTTCACTGTAAGTATTCTGTTAATAATGAGTGAAAATGGTGCGAAATTTCATGTTCCTAGCTGCATAAATGGAGGAGTTATGATAAAAGACCTCATATCTGAACAATCAGTTGTATGGGGGCTGCAGGTTATAGTGACCCGATCTTTATTATTTTCGAGGTAAGTCTTCTGTTGATAATGAGTGAAAACAGCGCGAAATTTCATGGTCCTAGCTACATAAATGGATGAATTATAACGAAAAATCTCATATCTGAACAATCAGTTGTATGGGAGCTATAGGTTATAGTTACCCGATCTTTTTAATTTTCACTGTAAGTTTTCTGTAGATAATTATTGAAAACAGTGCGGAATTTCATGTTCCTAGCTATATAAATGGAGGAGTTATAACGCAAAATTTTATATCTGAACAATCAGTTGTATGGGAGCTATAGGTTATAGTGATCCGATCTTTGTAATTTTCACTATAAGTATTCTGTTGATAATGGGTGCAAGTATTGCAAAATTTCATGTTCGTAGCTGCATAAATGGCGAAGTTATAATGAAAAATCTCATATCTGAACAATCAGTTGTATGGGAGCTATATGTTATAGTAGTCCGATTCTTCCGGTTCCGACAAATGATTAATACATTATAAAAATACACCCACCTTCCAAATTTCATCCGGATATCTCGAAAACTGAGAGACTAGATTGCATACAAACAGACAGACAGACGGACAGACGGACAGACGGACAGACGGACATGGCTAAATCAACTCAGCTCGACGTTCTGATCATATAAGTATACATTTTCATGGGTCTATCTCTTTTTGTTCTGGTACTTACAAACATCGGACCAAAGTTATAATACCATTTCATGCTCATGAAAGGTATAAAAACTGTCTGTATAAAAGGTTTCTAATTATTACATGTATATAAGCGGACAATACTCAAAATCTTAATGAAAATTGCCTTATGTATGCCTTACTTGATATGGACGGTAAGGCTTATAATAAGGTAATGGTAGTCAATATTTTATCTTATTATAAGGCCTTATGTAAGCCTTATTTCGAGCAGAGGATAAGGCTTGTAATAAGGTAACAATGTTCTATATAATAAGGCATTATGTAAGCCTTATTTCGGGTAGGGAATAAGGCTTATAATAAGGTAATAATATTCTGTATAATGACTTATCATAAGGCATTATATAAGCCTTATTTTCCATAACAGATAATCCTTATGCATAAGAGTGGCTCTCTGAGAGAGAGAGTTAAACCTTATTCCCAATGACATCAATACGGCAAAATCAGGTGTAAAATAAGGAATGTGCCATACAACTTGTATTCCTTACAATTTTCATGCATTAAATGTTAAGACTTACGATCATATTAAATAAGCCTTATATAAGGCGCACATTTTTTGGTGGGAGTGAAGCATTTATACAGGCATTGTTTAATGACAGTTGACAGACAAATAATGTGGCTGTCGATTACCTGCATGTAAATGTTGTAAATGATATTTTCTTATTATAAGTTTAGTGAAATGATGATCCTTGTGAAGAATGAGTGGGTGTTATGACTTATATTAGCTTTGCAAATTCTTGCGCCAACTCTCAGTAGACCATTGTCGTCGGTGAACGGTGCAAGATTTGCGAGCTTATGTGAAGTGGGTAATCACTTACCCCGTGCTAGGCTGAAAATCTCATGAGCATAGGATGTAGATTGCGCTATCTTCACCAACATGTCATAACTAGCTATCAGCTCCTGTGAGGAAATTGTTCCAGTTGTTCTCACCTGTGTAGCTTGTGTGGCTTTATAAAACGAAATACGTAAGCCATTATTCGTAATAATTGCGTGAAATCTGAGTATTTTTCAATTAACGCAACCCTGTTGTTGTGATAGGTAGCGAAACCAAGTTTTTTCGCTCCTCCATGTCGATGCCGTCAGGTAAAGTAGATACGTCATAGCTTGTTGACTCATATGACAACTCATCTGGTCCATGCCACCAGAGATTATTGTGTATCAATTCTGTAGGGTTAATGCCCCTTATCGCCAGGTCTGCTGGATTGTGTTTCGACGGAATATGACGCCAATTGCTGGATGGTATGATGTCGATAATTTGCGCTGTTCTGTTTGCCACGAAAGTTTTCCAACGACGAGGATGGTATGCGAGCCAAACAAGTGCAATGGACGAATCAGTCCAACCGAAAACCTTGATTTGGTGTAGACTGAGAGAATCCTTCAATTTGGTAAACAAGCTTGATAAAGAGTACTGCCGCGCAAAGCTCAAGCCGCGGTAGCATGATCTGCTTAACTGGAGCAACCGTAGTTTTGGCTACCAACAAATATGAAGAAACCTCTCCATTGCCGTGTGGAATACGTTACTAAACCGCTGCTGCGTATGCTGATTCAGATGCGCCTGAAAAGCCACGGAGCTCCACATATTTCTCATCTGTGAATTTCACCCATCTTGGAATACAAATAATTGAAGCGTTGTTGATATTTTGCCAAAATTCAGGCCATTGAATGTTGAATTCGTCAGATAGTTCAGCATCCCAGTCAATACGTTTACGTTTTGTTATTAGTTGTGCCCGAGGGTTTTGGTTGTGTTTGTGGCATCGATAACTGTACTTAAAGATGCTTCTCGATCTTCCTCAAGAATGCTGCTAAGAAACTGCGATGAATTCGATAACCATTTTCGCAAATGGAATCCTGCTATGGACAAAATGCTGCAAAGATCATCTTTAAGTTTTACTACGTCTGGTATGCTAGATGCACAAGCCTGGAAGTCATCTACATAAACATTTTTCTGTATTGAAGCTGCTGCCACAGGATACTTGTCAATGTTGTCGAAAGAAATCTGTCGCAGGGTCCTCACCGCTAGAAAAGGAGCAGCTGAAGTCCCATATGTCACTGTTCGAAGATCATATGCCTTTGGTTGATCATCCTTAGAATCTCTCCACAAAATGCGCTGCAGTGGGCGATCATCAGGATGGACCATCACTTTTCGGTACATCTTTTCTCTGTCTCCAGCGATGCCAACTTCGTGCTTGCGAAAATTGATGATGATTTCAAAAAGATCGTTTTGAATCCTTGGACCCACCAGTAAAAGGTCGTTTAGCGAAAGCCCATTTGTGGTTCTTCATTAAGCATCAAAAACCACACGTAGCTTTGTTGTCGCGTTTGTTGGCCTGAGAACTGCGTGATGAGGCATAAGGTATGGCCTTTTTTTCAACATCAGTGCTAAGCTCAATGTGACCCAGGTCCAAGTACTCTTTCATGAACTTTCTATACTCTAGCTGAAGGTCTGAGTTGCTGCTTAAACGGCGCTCTGAAGCGTAAAGTCGCCTTAAAGGTGCTGTACGAGATTCTCCCAAAGTGACCTCATTACTTTTGAGTGACAATCTGACCATGTATCGACCACTCTCGTCACGCTGAACGTGCTGTTGAAAATGCTCTTCTGCTTTCTGCTCTTCTAAAGTTAAATACTTTGTGGGGCCCTGGAGATATTCTACCTCCCAGAATCGTTGTACTACTACTCTAATTCCTTGTTGTATTGAAGTAGAAGCTTTGCCCATAACTATCCACACAAAAATTGTGTTAATCGCTGTTGGTGATCCACATGGATATGTAAGCTTCTCTGGCACCGAGAATGATGTCAATCTTGCCAGGCTTAAATAAAGATGGATCCGCTAATAAAAGATTGTTGAAGAATTGAAGCTTGTCATCGTAGTCTCATATGTAGGTAAGTACTGTGTAACCTTGTGCAAACACAGTCCCTCTGTTATGAGAAGTGTGCTGCTTTGTGATGGCTGAATGTGAATTTGGACTTTGCCCTTAGTGCAGTTGCCGATGCTCGAACCGACACCATATATCAAAGTTTTGTCAAATGTGCGCTTGAGGCGCAACCGCTGAACGCACGCTTCTGATATAAGCGTACCCAGGGATCCAGAGTCGAGTAAGGCTCGACATGGCTGAAATTGATTTGATGCATCGCGAACCATTACAATGGCTGTTGGCAAAAATGTAAAAGATTGAAAGTGCTGGTGTGAATTATTCACGCTGACAGTGTTGTGGATGTGTGTACTCTCCTACTTTTGTTCGCTACCTTGCTTTTTATTATCACTTGCATTTGACATCGGATGAAGTAATGTGTTGTGCTTGATGCAGCACTTCCTGCAAGAATCGCTTCTGCAATTAGCCACTTTGTGATTTGACCGTAAGCAATTGAAGCATAAATTGCTGCGTTGTACTACGTTACGCCGTGCTTCGACGTTCATATCTTTGAACTGATTGCAATTGTATAGAAAATGCTCCTTACTGCAAACTGGACAAGTTTGCACTATTGCAGGCAAATGCGCGGGACTGACCACATCTGTCGTGGTTGCTGACACCCTGGCTGGTACTATGTGTTGAACCCTTTTGCATATTTTCTAATTCGAAAACACGCCTTTCCAAGAAATCCAGAAAATCTTGTAACGCTCATTCGCTTTCTTTGCTCTGTACCAAAGCATGTGTATGTCAATGTCGATCTTTTTCTCCAAAATGAAAAGTAGAATTTAGTCCCAATGCTGAGCAGGTTTGTTGAGAACTTTAAGTGCGTTAATACTCTCTTTTGTTGTGTTGTATATGCGCTTTGCTTCTGCTAATGACAAAGACTTCATCGCTGGCTGATCGAACAAATGCTGGAAATACGCCTTTTTCACTATGTCTGAACGGGCGTATTTCTTTTTTAACAATTGCCACGCTATTTGGTCATTTGCATTTGTTGGTTTCAAGTGCTTGATGAGTGAAAGGGCGTCACCCTTTACCTTCGTCTGCAAGTACTCCAGCTTCTCAATGTCTGATATCCTGCTTCGGTGATGTATCAATGTTTCAAAAGGATCGCGAAACCGTATCCAGTCAACGCTCTTCCCATCGAATTCTGGAATCTGTATTTGCGCAAACGTAATTCATGCTGCACGTGCATGTGCTGCACGTCACTTGTATTGACTTCGTTAGCATCTATCGAAGGTGTTGCGAGAAATGCGCTCAACTAGTGCACCCATTGTAGTTTGATGCTCAACGAGAGTTTTCACTGCCGTGGAGATGTCATTGAGTGGATGCTGGCCTTCGACGACTGCGCGATTTTCTGAGTTCTCTTCGCAGTAACGTGTATAAATTGCTTTGATTGCAAAAAACTTATCTTCAATTTCTGCGCGATATGTATCTTCATGCATTTGATGGTCTGCTGATGTTGTGAGCTCGTCGATGTCTTGCTGGACTTTTTCATATTGTCGAAAGAGCTCATCCCCTTTGTCGACACGGACTTTTACTTCTTCAGGATCTGTGTCGCGATTTTCACACGCATTGTATATGCGTGTTAAACTGCCTTTGATCGTTTGCCTATGTAGCTTTAACTTTTCCATCTCGTGAATAATTTACTGATTACTAGAGGTTAAAAACTGCTCTGACAATAGTTATAATGATGAAAGAACGCCAGACGTCCCGTTTTCAGGATGCTGCTGTATGAATCCCTTCTGATGAATTCTAGATGTCTGCCGTTTCACACTGTTGTATGGCGATGATTCGCTGTGAACAGATTGCTAAAAGCCCGCAGGCTGTAGATGATTGTCGCTCCAGGAAGCTGCCTTCACGCAGTCCCGAAAGCATGTGGTTCACACCGATGTGTGATCATGCAATGGACACTGCCCACGTGCAGAAATCCTCAAACGATGACAAAAATAACACATTGCTATGTTGTGCCAAAGTAACATTCGGTTCGAATGGACCAAAAAATTAAGAATGCTGATCAATTAAACGCTGATGACTTCGAATTATGTGGACCGTATATTTCAATTTTTATAATATTGCATTAACTTCTCCAAATACAAACTGAAAACAATTCAATCCTAAAGGCGCTGGCCCAATGCAGGCTTGCTTTGCACGCCTTACTTTACTTTAATTTGCTTTGATTTACTTCAAAAACTCGTTTGGCCAAATGGCGGCTTGGAACGCTGTCAAAGCTACCAGCTGTGTAGTTAAAAAATTAAGGTCTGTTCCCTTACACTAAGAATAATTTTCCCTCAAAACTCCAGAAAACTAAAAAAAAAATACAAGCAATCTTTTCAGATTTATTTTTAAATTGATGCGAATTAATTTTTGCATTTCAAAGGAATTATAATAATTATACATATATAGCTATAGGTACATTTATTAAAAAACAAAAAAATCCAATTTTTCAAGAGACGACTGACCAGTAGTTTGACATCATAAATACCGCTAGCTTTGTGTGAAAAGTTGCTAAGCCCACTATTTGTGAAACCTCATGATATAGGAAGCAAGCGAAATTAAGGATTAAGGTACTTGTTTTATTTTTTCTCATTTATATTCAATGGAAGGCAAATTTTCTAAGTCCAGAAGAGGCCCCGAAAATCCTATAAGGCCAAAATAATACGAAATCTTTTAATAAAGATCGAATCCTTATGATTCGTATAGAGTTTTGCTTTGCTTTAAACACGCAAAATGTTGTATTCAAAGTTCCTGTAAAATTTGTAAAAATGGACTTAGCAACTTTTTAGTCAGCGATATGTTAAAGGTAAATATGGAAACATATAATCACTTTTATTAAACTTTGAATAGCTTATATTGTATATATTTTTTTTTTAATTACGTAAGCAAGTTTTTGTTTATAAAAGGGCACAGCAGTTTGAATTCATTTAGAACGGGAACATACCTTTTTGTCAAAAGCCTACAAAGCGCTTTCAAATAAAACATTTGCCTATTTGAAACTTTGAGGCGCTTAAAGCAAGTGAAGCAAAGCTGCCATTTGGCTAGCCTTCATACGTTTTAGTATATTCCAAATAACTTTTGACAGTTCTCAAAGCGAGGCAAGCAAAGCAAGCCTGCATTGGGCCAATAGCTTAAAAAACGCATGTGATTTCAAAGTCGAAGAAACCCAAAAGAAACAAACAAGCATATATAGAGCAAGTGAGGTTTGCTTCCAGGCGGCTATCTAAACAGAACAGCAAACTTGTGTACTAAAATTGTAGGTTTTCCGAACATGTCCGAATAGCTATATTTCAGTGCTTTCCCCTTCGTAATTGGAATATTGTGTTATTTTACTATGCATTTATATAAGGCTACGTTCACCAGATTCATTTAAGTGGAAATTAATTTTAATTAGATTTCTTATTTAAATCTGAATAAATTTTTTTTTCAGTTTCAAAAAGATTTTTATTTAAGTGAGTAAAAATATAGCAGCTGATTAAATGTATAATATCTCTGAGTGTGGCTATTCTGATTTCATTTTTATTTAAGTGAAGAGCATAGGTCAGTTAAATTATAATTAGAACGAAATTAGAATCGATTGGTGAAGCCAAATATTCGAAAATTTAAACAATTTGCACTTAAATTAATCTGGTGAAACGCAGCCTAAAAGTATGTCCACATATCAATATTATCTCAACCAAAGCTCGTTTTTTAATCACCCCGTTTGCACAGGCAAATCTCAGATTATTAGCCGTCAAATTTGTTGTGCTTGTTATCCTCACATCTCAAGAAAAAGTTATGTTTCTTCTCTGAGCCACCGTGATCACGTTTTTCTGCTATATTAAGCAATATAAATATATTTTAACTTAACATTTTATTAATAATACCTTTACAAACTTCTTTTCCTTGCTAGCGTCCTTTTTTGTTTACTTTTACATCTGGCATTTCTACTCTTTTCCGCAAAAACAATCGATAAAACTAGGACGGACACCGAAAAGTTATCGGTTAAATCTGAGATCATTTTATAATTACAGATTAACAAGGGAGGAATTTTATATGACTAATCTCTTGCTCTAATTACAGATTAGGGTGTTAAGCTCGAAAATGAGGATAATATACTTATATGTGAACCTAGTATAAGTCTATGAGAACACAAAATGATTTACTGTAATAACACTGTACGAAATTTTCACTTTTTTTCTGGGGACCTGATGAAATCAAGTTTTTCTGAAAGTCTGGATTGTATATAGTTATAGTAGAAAATAAATGTATCTGCTTAACAGGTTGGCGATTTTATGCCCATTTTGTTAATATGAAGTTGGTGGTCGCAGTGCTTCAAAACAGTTAAAAGTGATTCAAATGCAAATATTTATACATACAAAAGACCGTTTTGCGGACTTGGGGTCCGAAGAATTTCAGTTTGCAACTTATTTTAAGCGAAAACGGCCATTAGGGCGCTCTTTACTTTAAAGAAATGGGAGGAACATGCAGGGAACGTGCAAACAAAGTTTCTCAACAACTTTTCTAAACAATGTTTATGTGCACCAAAGTGCACCCAGCAGCCGTGGCGTTTTTGGTAAAAATAAACGCTTTTTGGTAAAAATGAAATTTAATTATTTTAAATGCTGCTCTGCGACCACCAACTTCAAATTGAAAAAACGCTTAAAATCGCCAACCTGAGAAAACTAAGAAATTACTTTTCTATATACAATCCAGACTTTTAGAAAACCTTGGCTTCATCAATTCCCCAGCCGACTGCTGAACAGTGTAATTCAATTTGTTAATAATTATATTACATATTTCCTTGTACTTAATATTTCTGAAAATATATTGTTCTTAAAAAGCCTTAAATGGAAGCAATTTTAACTTTGTGGTACTTTCATCTCATTTTCGGCACAATTTTGGCAGTCCTTTAAGCACAATTTGAAAATTTGAAATTATATCCCTGATCTAAAGCAATGCTGGGCACACCCACACTGTCTCATTTTGTCGTGGTATTAGTGCGTCGCGATCTGTTATGGTTGCCACATTTTTATAAATGTACTAAAAGTGGTATTTTCCGTGCATAGGTCTTTTGGCCTATTTTGAAATAATTAATCTTGGAAGTTTTTAGTAACTAATACTATTAGTTCATAGAAAATTTGCATACGAAAAATTTAGTACTTTTAAATTTAAAAAAAATTTAAATTAGTAACTCATTTGTTTAGTACCTGGGCACCGTTTTATTAGAATCAATTCTTTGAAATGCTGGCCGGCCAGATCGTTACGGTGTTTAGATTTTATTATTTTAATATAAACTAGTGAACCCGCATGGCGCCAAAACGCCAACATTTAATTAAATTTTTTAAACAGGTGAAACCATATTGCAAAACCTCTAAAAATATTCCTAATTATTAATCTAACCATTTCTGAGTGATGAGAGGTCTCACATGGTGTCGGTTTTCATGTAACTTCAAAAAATAAAACCTGTGCACATCTATGTAGAATCCCAGTTCTTTAATTTGACTTCTCATTTTGGAAATTCGAAATAACGTTGCAGATGTAATGACCTTCAAGAAAAAAAAAAGAAATAGATGGCAATTCTAATTAAAAATATTATCAGCCTACAGTTTTCCTAAAACTGTTTCGTTTGACACTAATATATCGATAATTCATTTATGTATCTTTCGTATAAGTAAACCAAATTCGACTTTTCAAAGAGGTGGCAACCTCTTTAAAGGTATTTTCAAACTAAAATCTTTCGCTTGGCATTGTCACACGTATTTCAATTAACTGATGAATTGAGTTGAATTTAGTATTTTTAAGCACATGTCAACTCTCGTAAATAAAGTTTAGAAATAAACTATTTTCAAACCCATTTCGATTGATACCCATCTTTTGACAATCCATTTAACTTATTAAGTAATTTAAGCTTAATTTTTTCAACAAAAAAACCAAATGTTCAATTTAAAGATTTCTTAACACTTGTTCTTTTAATAACCATATTTTAAAACTTCGGGTAACTTATGTATAATTAAACGAAATACCACTTTCAAAACAGCCGGCAACCCTCTTAAAAATTATTTTCAAACTAAAATTACCTTAAATATTTTTCGCCTGACATTGTTATAAATATTTCAAGTAACTGATGAATTAAGTGGAAATTCATTTTTTAAACACGTGGCAACCCTCCTAAATATGTTCTTAAATAAAGGATTTTAAACCCATTTCCATTGATGACCATCGGTTAGTAATTCATTTATCTTATTAAATAATTTTAGTTCAGCCCTTTAAGGTGGCCAACCCTCAAGCACATCAAAAATGTTCTAAATTGTCAAACTAAGTATTTCTTGAAGCTCTTTCATTTGACATCCATCGTTAATATTTCATATAACTTGGGTATAAAATAGTTCAATTATACTTCTCAAATAGGGGGCAAACCTGTTCAGAATATTTCCAAATTAAAATTTAATTACATTTTTTTTAACATGTGGCAACCCTTCGTAGTTAAGTTATAAAGCCTTTTCAAAACCATTTCGATTGATTTTGATTGAATTTGAGCTTAATTTCTTAACAGGTGGCAACTTTTTTCGAAAAAGTAAAACCTTAAATCATCACCCTAAGCCCTTTAATTTGGTACCTCACTTTTGAAAATCGAACGGACGGTGCGGATCTGAGGGCATTGAGTAGTAAATAACTCGAGTTTAATTATTTAACAGGTGGCAACTCCTTGCGAAAAAATAAAACCAGTTTGCACATCTATAGGCTAAGCGCTTTAATTTCGCATCCCATTTTTGAAAATCGAGCGAACAGTGCAGAAATTTTATGCTGCACAAACAATGCCTTTGCGTATTGTATATATAGATTATATATATAGATACCTACTTTAATTACCCCAATGCCTTAATTCAAATTGAATGTGATTGTTTAAACAGGTGGCAACCCTCCTACACGCAGTTAAGAAATTAAGTATTTACAAAACTACTGCGATTGGTACCCAAATGGAAAATATTGATTTAACTATTTAAATAATTTGAATTTAATTTTTAAACAGGTGGCAACCCTCTTCAAACACTTTAAAAATATTCTAAACGTTGAAACTAAAGATCCCTTACGATTCATTCGGTTGACGTCCATATTTTTATACTTCATATAAATTAGACTTTTCAAACAGGTGGTAACCCTCTTCAAAATGTTTACAAACTACTAAGTACTTAAACTTTATCGTCTGGCAGCCATACATATTTCTACTACCTAATTCCCTTAATTCAGATTGAATTTGATTTTTTAACAGGTGGCAAACCTCATAAAGTTAAGTTAAGAAACAAAGATTTTTATTTCGATTTATGACCATTTTGTAATAATTGGTTTAGCTTTTTAAATAATTTGAACTTAATTTTTTAAAAGGTGGCATCTCTTTTCGAAAATGTTACACCTTATTGCACACCTACATCCAGAGCCCTTTAATTTGGCACCTCACTTTTGAAAATCGAACGAACGGTGTGGATCTGATGGCATTGATTATTAAATTATTTTAATGCAATTTTTTATCAGGTGGCAACGCTTTTCGAAAAAGTAAAGCCTTATTGCACATCTACAGGTCAAGCGCTTTAATTTGACCACCCCATTTTTGAAAATCGAACAAACGGTCCAGATCTTTTATTCGGAACAAAAAATGCCTTCGCGTATTATTTTCAACGTAATTTTTTAAAAGGTGACAACTCTTTTCGAAAACGTTAAACCTTATTGCACACCTAAAGTCAGAGTCCTTTGATTTGAGACCTCACTTTTGAAAATCGAACTAACGGTGTGGATCTAATAGCAGTGATTATTAAATTATTTGAATGCACACCTACATCCAGAACGGTGCAGATCTTTTATGCTGCACAAAAAATGCCTTCGCGTATTATATCATTCCATCTCAAATCACCCAAGCCGGGGGAAAGTGAATTTAAGTTTGCGATAAAACTCACAGGGATTGTTCCTTGAACAATTTAAGGAGACACGTATTTTTTCTTTTTGCTCAGAAATGCGAATTTTTCGAATAATGAATTTTTTCTTTTTGAGTACGAACGCTTCTTTTTTCCTCTCTTAATAGCAACTTTTGATGAAATCGTTTATAACTGCCACAAACAAGCAAGGATTTTAACGATTTTTTTTTAAATTGCAGATATTGATCTACTGAATCGATCTAGTGAACTAAACATCAGTAATTGTTTATTAATAATTAATTATTGTTTATAAACAAAAAAATTTTTTTTTTTCAAATTGCCACATTTTTTTTTTCTCTCAAACTTTTTTGTCTATTAGGGAATAGTATAAACTATTTTCAGTACGAGTAGCAATATGCTAAAATTCGTCACTTTCGAGTTATAATTTTTTTTCTGAAAATGCACTTATATGATGCTAGCAGATTTTCGTGCCAGTTGAGGGCACAAAAATTGTTGCCCATTATGAAAAAATTTCCTTGCTGAAAATTCCTTGCTGAAAATTTTTTAAGGCTGCCCGATCAGAGCCAAAAGTTTTTTCCCAATTGGGCTCTAATTTTGGCCCAATTGGGGCCCAATTAGCGATTTGCCCAATCTACCGCGGATTTCCCCAACCAGTGCTCACAATTTGCTCAAAGTGAACATGCATACGCAATTAAAACGTTTTTATCGATAAAATCACACATCAAAAGTCCCTACGAAAAAAAAAATTTTTTAATTTTTTTCTTAAAAAATTTTCCACATACAAATTTTTTGATAAAAACAAATATTTTTAGAAAATATGCCATCTCAAAAAAAATGGAAAAAATCACAATGGTAGCTGTGAGTATTGCGCAATATTTAAGTATAATGTTATGGGTGCATTCTACAATAATTTGAGTTATGAATTTTTTTTTACACCGAAGTTGAGTAAAATGAGTACATTACAATTTAAAAAAAATATTAAAGTTGTGCCCTTTTTTTATAAAAATCATGAAACTTATTATAAAATAAGTGAACGTTGGTCAGCAAATAGTCCATTTTATATTTTTTTAAATTCACACGGCATGAAAAATACAGTTTGCTTATATATTGCTTACGTAGGAATAACAGCATAATGGACATTGTCGCTTGTTGAAGGGTCTTTGAACCATAAACTGTAGTTCATATATAGAGTCGCAATAATATTACACAAATGTGGCAAGCCTGTGCTAAAATTACGAAGAAAAACAATCATCAACCGAGCGTGACTTTACCTTAGTGAAATCTGCAAGCTAGAGTTGAAAACTGTCGCCACTATCGATAGTTTTTGACAACTATCGATGTCGGTATTAGCGAATCTTCTCTTTTTACATCTCTTAACAATACCTTAATTTTGCTTTTATCCAAGAAAATTCACAATACAGTCGGCAAAAAAAAAATTAGTTATTGGAATTTTTAGCAACTATAAGCTTATACTGAGTTATAGTAAAATTTAATAATCTATAAAACCGCTTACACAAAATTTTTATAGAAACTCGAATTAAAAACGCTTGAAATTTTAATGATTTTGTGGTTTTTTATGTTTTGTACAACTTTTATAAAAAATTAGTAAACACTAAACAAACAAATAAATTGTCAAAACTGCTAAAAATGTTGTGGTGCTATTATTTTGACCAGTACTTTATTCGTTTTCTTATAATATGGTAAAATGTTAATAATTTCCTTTGTCCGGATTTTGATATGCGTCTCCGTATAATTTGATCTCAGTTGAACTTTTATAAGTATGAGTTGTCAATTTAAACGTATATCTTTTGTTTTGTTTTGTAGTATTAGAAATGTATTATTATAGCCAATTTCACTTCTTTGCACTTAATACAATTGCCGTTCGGAGTCGCCGTAAAACTGTAGGTCCCTCCTCTATTATTATTATTATACAAATGTGAAAGCATTTAATAAAAATTCAATTATATTTACATTGAAATTATTTCTTGTATATACGAGCTCTCATTGGATATCACCCACAGCATTGCCATATGTCAAGATTTATTTTGAAAACGAAGATTTTTTGGGCTGTTTTTTATGAAAAATCTTCAAAAGAAGATTTTTTAAAAAGCAAAATTTTACACTGAAAATATCTCAAAATGAAAATTTTTGTGTATGATGTAATATTTTTAATGTTTAAGTTAAAATTTTTAACTTATTTATATTATCCTTGCTACATCATTGTAAGCAGCAAATTAAGAAAAATGAAATACGAAATCCCCTACAATATTATCTGCCTTGTTCTCTCGCACAGTAAAACATATACTCTAGTGCAGAGCTAAAGAGTGGAGGAAAAGAACAAACGGCTTTTTGTATCCCCTCTAGTTTAAAGGACAACAATGGAAAATTTCAAGTAAACTGCCATTTAAGAAACATTTGCTGATGGATAAATGTGTAACGAGAAAAAAGGAGGCGGTGAGATTTATAAAACAACGTCCATGAAAAAATATTAATAAGAAATCGAATTAAAAAGCTCAAAATTGTTATGGAACTTTGTCGAATTTTCTTAACTTTTTTACAAAGATTGAAGTTTGGACTTATGGTTTTTGATAG
>NW_023462819.1:0-16908 GCF_013731165.1 Rhagoletis pomonella | reverse complement strand
TAATCCCGAAGAAGTCTCGAAAATCCCGGATTGGTCCCGAGGATCCCAAAGTAGTCTCGAAAATCCCGAAGTAGTCCCGAAGATTCCGAAAATCCCGACGAAGTCTCGAAAATTCCAAATTGGTTCCGCGGATCCCAAAGTAGTCTCGAAAATCCCGAAATACTCAAAAAATACCGAAACAGTCCGAAAACCTCGAAGTACTCCCGAGGATTCCGAAAATCCTCAAGAAGTCTCGAAAACCCGAATCAGTCCCAAAAATCACGAAGATTTTCGTTGAACTGGAAGTTGGAAGATAATTGAATATCTTATTTGCGTTGCATCACAAAAGTATTATTTACAAATCAAATAAAAAATTTGTATATCTTATTTTGTTGACAAATCGAATCACAAATAAATTTTATTTTTTATTTGGTCAACAAACCAAATCACAAATCAAATATATTTCTTAATTGATAGCGGATTTTAAATCAATAAGGATTTAAAAGCACGCAACCCTGCCACCGCATGACCATGACGTTGTTATATCTCTCTCTCTCTCTATCAACAGCAAATTTGATATGTTTCTACGCACTTCTACGGTACCCTGCGTACACGTTCGTGGGTAACCGCGCTCTAACACTTACTTTTCCTACGACCTAAACGGGGTTAGATCGCCGAAACAACAGCCCTTGGTCGGGTAAAACCCGAGTCATTCCGGTACGTAGAACCGGCTGTCGTGTGAATGTTTACCCCGTTTAGGTCGGCGAAGTATCTCAGAAGTTGTTCGTCCATAGGGCTACATTCGCTACGTTTTCTCCTACTCAGGGCTGGCATCGAGTCAAACCCAGGGCCAGAAACCTACACCTGCTGTGTATGCCAGAGACGACTATACCATAACTCCACCTCTGTCAAGTGCAATGCTTGCGAGGGGTGGTGTCACCTCAGAGTCTGCTCAGGACTACGGACACATCGGCAGTGGACCACGTAGTATGTGGCCCCCTGCTGCTCAAACAGAGCAGCCTCCACGGCAAACCTCAGTCCACCAGAGCAGCCTCACACAGTCACCACAGCATAACAACATAATAACACCACAGACCATACCACAGCCACGACAGACCAAAGAACACACACAGCCGCACCACCACCCAGACGCCGCCGCCAACAACTCCTGGTTCCTCCTACAATCTGCACGGTATGTCAGACCAGGATATTCCGTAATGTCACATCAGTCAAGTGCAACACCTGCCTTGGCTGGTGCCACTTTAGGGCATGCTCAGGTCTGCGTACCATGCGAGACTGGACGAGGAACTTCGAAGGCCCGTGTTGCGCTGCTCGGTCGCAGACCCCAACTGCGACGCCTCCCGCCACCACCACAGGGCGGCAACCATCACAGCAGCGCACACAGCCAACGGCAGTAAGAACACACACATCCCTTACACCCCACATCACAACACGTCTCCCGAACCACATGAAGCTCCTTCAATTTAACTGTAACGGGCTACAGAGCAAGATTGAGGAGATAACCGTCTTTATGTGTCGGCATGGTATATTGATAGCTGCGGTCCAAGAGACGAAGTTGCACAGCAATTCAACATTTTTGTATTGTGCCGGGTACAACGTGCACCGTCGAGATCGCGAGCGAGATAATGGTGGTGGCTTAGCGTTTATCACGCACCACACAGTATCGTCTTATCGAAGCAGACATCGACCGCAGGGATACCACCCTAGAATGTCAGGGCATTGCTATCCGGTCAGGCGATGTCGAGCTCGAAATATTTAACATATACATACCCCCTGTCACCTGCTGCCCGGCAGGATATCACCCTGATATAGGTGATTTTAATGCGCATCACGATCTTTGGCATTCAAGCCTGTCAAACGATCGTAGGGGAACAGAATTGGCTGAGCAGATAGACGATTCGACATTCTGCACAATGAACGACGACGCACCCACCAGAATTATGGGTAACTGCAGCAGCTCGCCAGACATCACCATAGTCAGCGCTGGTCTGATAAACAGCATAACATGCGACCTATGCTGACTTTAGCATCAGACCATCTACCCATAGTCATCTCGATAGATAAACCAACCGACTTTGCCTCCGCTAAACACCGGACCTATATCAACTTCTCTAAAGCTGATTGGAAAGGTTACGCGGAGTTTACTGAAAACACCTTCACTGCGCTTCCCACACCAACCGACGTCCATCTCGGTGAACGTAAGTTCCGCAGGGCTGTCACTGCTGCTGCAGCTCGCTTCATACCGGCAGGATGTATAACGGACCCACGTCCAAACTTCCCTGCCGAAGCGGCTGTTCTAGCCGATGAGCGCGACAGCCTTCGTCAGGCCGATCACGAAGATCCCCGTATTAGGGATCTCAACGCGGAGATTCGGCAACTAGTAAACGTACATAAGCGGAAGAAGTGGGAGGAACATCTGAAGACCTGTAACTTCGCCTCTGGTGTGAGTAAGCTTTGGTCAACCGTGAGGTCACTGTCCAATCCGACGAAGCACGACGACAGAGTCGAAATTTCTTTCGGCGACCATGCTTCGTCGGACCCGGAGCGATGCGCGAGCTATTTTAGCCGGCAGTTCATACTGCATCCTCCGGTGGACAAAGCCAAGCGTCGAGTGACCAGAAGGCTGGACAAACTGCCAACAACTTGTGCCCCCCTTGCTTTCACTTGCGGTGAAGTTCAGGTGGCCATCGGGAAGGCGAAAGCCTCCAAAGCCATGGGTCCCGACGGAATATGCATGCTGATGCTGAAAAATTTGGGTCCTGCGAGGGTAGCGTACCTAACGGAGGTCCTCAACTTGTCAATGGCCACTCTCATCATCCCAGACATCTGGAAGGTGGGGAGAGTGGTCCCACTGCTCAAACCGGGGAAACCTGCGTTATCGTCCGATAACACTCTTTCCCCGGTAGCGAAGACACTCGAGGCCTTGCTACTCCCGTACTTCACAGACCACTTGACCCCAGCGAAGCATCAGCATGGTTTCCGTAAAGTGCACAGTACAATAACAGCACTTAACGCCATAAACACTCAGATAACTCGTGGCCTTAACCGAAACCGTCCTTGTGAGAGAACGATTCTAGTAGCGTTGGACTTGTCAAAGGCGTTTGACACCGTCTGCCATTCCACGCTACTAGAAGATATAGAGGCCTCCTCTCTCCCACAGAGGCTCAAACGGTGGTCGGCAAATTATCTGAGTGGTCGACATTCGTCGGTAATGTTTAGAGACAAAACGAGTAAACAGCGAAAAATAAAACAGGGGGTTCCTCAGGGTGGTGTCCTTTCCCCGCTACTGTTTAACTTTTACATTTCAAAGCTCCCTCAACCACCAGAGGGAGTCTCGATTGTCTCTTACGCCGACAATTGCTCGATCATGGCGACTGGGAATGGAATTGATGACTTGTGTTCGAAAGTAAACGGATATCTCTCTGACCTTTCTCGCTTCTTCACTGCAAAGTGTCTAGCCCTCTCCCCTACGAAATCCTCTGCGACCCTGTTCACAACTTGGACGAAGGAGGTCAGGCTACCGCTAGGAATTCACGTCGATGACACACCAATTCCGACGGTGAATAATCCTAAAATACTCGGGAGTAACATTCGACAGCCTGCTCTCCTTCTCGGCGCACACAACCGCTATTGTCAATAAAGTACAGAGCCGCAACAAGGTCCTCAAGTCGCTTGCCGGCAGTACTTGGGGCAAAGACAAAGAAACGTTGCTGGCAACATACAAGGCTATAGGCCGGCCGGTTGTAAACTACGCAGCATCAGTGTGGTCGCCGGGGACTAGTAGGACGCAGTGGACGAAGCTACAGACGGTACAAAATACAGCACTCAGGACAGCGACAGGATGCCTCCTGATGACACCAGAACACCACCTCCACGATGAGGCAAAAATGCTCTCCTAATTGAGCACAACACGATGCTCTGCAAGCAGTTTCTTGTTGGGAGCCACAGATGTGGCCACCCAAATAGACAGCTGCTTGCAGGGGAGCCCTCGCCGAGGCACGTCAGGAGGCATCTATATGAACTGACGGACGAAGTCCAGAGGTTCATTAAGCAACCTCTGGACCCGTCAGCTCATAGACAGGCCCTGAACGGCATTCACAGGGACGCAGTCTCGAGTTATGTAGACTCAAGACCTGTGAAACCGTTCTAGGCACACAAACACCGGACATTGACATGACGGAACTCCATCTGCCTCGGGAGACCAGAACGACAATAGCCCAACTTCGCTCTGGCTACTGCAGCAGGCTAAATTCCTACCTGTCTAGGTTAAATGCGGATGTGCCGAACGAATGTCCGGCATGCGGAAAGACCCCACACGACTCGAAACATCTATTCGCATGCCCGGAAAACCCCACAACCCTAACGGCGTCGTCCCTATGGACTGACCCCATAGAGGCTGCACGCTTCTTGGGGCTGCCGTTAGCGGAACTCGACGACAACGACTGAGATATCAGCCGATCTGGGCGGGGTTGTTGTAGCCGCTAAAACAACAACAACAACAACTTATTTTTCCTCTTCCAGCGATAAGTGTCCGTGTCCAACAGCAACGGAAAAAGATATGCAAATAACCCTTTCCCACTGAGAGGAGCACACATTACAAAAAATAAACCACTTGTTCTGTTTTGTGGGTTATTTTTTCTCTTAAATAGGGAAGGTTATTTTGGGACAATTTCAAAGTGTTGAGGGATATTTTCGGCCTCTGATCTCAAGCAAATCGTTTTTGAAAACGTTAGCCAATCCTGCTAGACTTGCAGATCTCCTTACCCACTAACTGCGAGTTGTTCAATGTAACGCGAAGCGCGTGTTTTTTAGTTAATTAATTTTTTATGGTAGTCTTTACTTTATTGCAATTTAAGATTTTATGACGACTAATCCTACTAAAAAAGATTTCGACGCAAATTTCCATGGAAATACCAAATTTTTCAACAGTGGTTGTATGCTCATATATATATAAATATTTATAGGTATATGTATATGTTTAAGTTAAGATTGGTTAAGCAGAAAAACATGTTGACGTACATAATCATCGTAAATAAATTAAGGAAAACTAGTCTCTTACAACTCAGGCTAAGCTACTCATAGATATATATATTTATATATATATATATATATAAATATATATAAATATATAAAAAGTTATACAATATATAAAGTATTTACAAATATGCTGCAATCTGTAACAATAATTTTTCTTTTTTCTTATGTGGATTTTCTTTTCATACACTAACACCGAAAGACTGAACAGCTTAAGCTTCAAAGGTCATACGTTAACGTTCTGACCAACACTTACAGTATTTCTTCGCTCTAATTTTTTCTTAACGAATAATTCCTTCGCTTATATCAAAGTTTTGATTTCCTCAGCTGTTGATTAGCCAGTACTATAGCTTTTCGGCCGGCAAAAACCAATTTGTTTCCATCATCGCAAACGCGTTCCGACTTTTATCGACTGCCTCAGCACATCGCTTTAGTGTAATGATGATGAATAGCTGTTTGTCGTTGAAGTCGATGTGGTTGCCACATTACTATTATCCATGCTAGCCATGATGGAGCTAAGTAGATCAGCTGGTGCTGGTGTCGACGTCTTGCTTATGGAGCCCGCTTTTACGATTTTATGTGTTTTTCGTTCCACTGGTTGCTCCGCCGCACCAGTTGTCAATCGAACTGCAACGCTGCTGTTATTGGATTTCGTTTTGAGCGTCGCCGTCGGTTGTTGGGTTGAAATTGGTTGTAGCGCAGATTGCGAAACAATTACAACTGTTCTCGCTTGCTGATAGTTGCCTTCACATACGACTGGCGCCGCGAGCATCGCCCTTTGATTTTCTAGTGGTACTGTTGACATTGGTAGCGGTGGCGGCAATGGTAGTGCTATCTCAGGCGGCAACGGAGGAAATGCCATAACCACAGGTGCAGCCACTTCAATTAGCTCCTCGGAAACCGTCACCTCTTCTTCGTGGTCAACCACCAATTGTGACTGACAGAGCGTCGCGGGGTCAGTTCCAACGGAAATAATATTCAAAGTATCTGTTTGGGAGCTGAGTGTGCAATTTTGGGCCTCTGATTCAGAAGTCAATACCGAATCCGTTGCTAGGGGAGCCATAGTTGATGGCAGTGAGGCTGTGTGGGATATGTGCGGTAACTGTACGTTTGGTAACATCGACTTGGTGTTGGTCGGGCATGTAGCGTCAGAGATGGTAGCGGAGGGAGTAGAAGGCTCATCGGATATAATTTGTACTTGAATTTTGATCTCGGGTTCTTTTTGATTCAGGCTGTTTACGTAGGCCTCACGATGTGTAAAGGGCGTTTGAGGCACAAGTGGCAAGGGTGTTGCAGGCACTGTCGGCTCCGGCAGTTTGGGTATCTTTTGGGATGTGGTTGTGGACGCAACTGATGCTGCCGCTGCAATTGTTGGTGAGTATAGCGTCGTCGTATTAAGTAGTTCTGAGTTTGATTTTATAACATTTTGTGCAATCGGAGCACAAACTTGTGTTTGAGATTTTGTATCCGAGTGTAAAGAGAAGTTCTTGGGCTTGTTATCATTTGGTATATCGCCATTCGTGTTCAACTTATGCGGTAAAGTACTACAGCTACTGTTTGTGCTGCTGTTGCTTCGTCGTTCAGGTGTTATAGCCTGTTCCTGTGATGGTTTATCCTTGGATTCTTTGTTCTTGTTCAAAGGCTTCTCATTGGTACTTGGGCCAAAACTTGCCAATGGTGATGTAGAAGCAGAAATAATTGCGCTGAAGCTGTTCCCCGTGCTACCGCTTTCAGCTGCTAGAGTAGCGAGAACACCTTGTTCATCGCCAGCCACCATTGACTTCTGCAATTTGTGCTCCAGCACCGTTTTGCGCATATCAATTCTACTATCGTCCATGATTGCTTTTCGTTTACGAGCTGATGATGGCCCCATTTCAGAACCGTCTTTTGAATTGGAATCCTCAGTGCCACTTTCACTTGAACGCCGTTCTTTTCCATCAGTGTCGATGAGTTTCGTCTTCAACTCTGACTTTTTGGCTTTCCCATCATAGGACCGTTTACATGGAGTGCGCTTGCCATGATGCTCATCATGTGAAACAGGATGTGGCAACAGGGTCTGTTTCTCTTTATAGTGCGGTGGCTCAGCCAGCACCGGATTATTTTTCTCATTGATAACCTCTTGCCCTGGATAATACTGACGCAAGCGTAAGTGCCAAGCTACAAGTAGGGTTAAATTTAATATGAGAAATTAACATTCAAAGTTTTATTCCATGTCGAAAATATGGTCGGCCGTTATCACTTACCAATACTGGTAACAGCTGTAACTGTCCGAAATTGATGTATAATGTTTCTCGGCAAAAAATAAATGTCATTATCGCAAAGCTGAATGCGAGAATAACGAATACCCTCCCGTCGTAACTGATTCAATTTCGCATCCTCAATCCATTGCACGCACTGTGATATCGGTGGCTCATGTAAATCAAGTTGCAAGATGCCTACAAGGTAATTAAAGTCCTGAGCAGCAAAGGCCACTACATCTTTAGTAATACGATTGTGAGTATATGGTTGGCCACAGTGAACAGCTTTAAGAATACCTAGAAAATAAAATATTTATTTATTTATTTATTTATTTTTTACAGTCTGTTAGACTTATATTGCAACAAAGATTTAACATTCTTATAATTAGATTTTAGATTTAAAATATAAATATTAAATATTAAATACAAAATACAAAATGCTCTACAGAAATTTTTTAAATAACATTATTTCTTTATCACTGCAATTTATGAGTACGCAGTGAGGGAGCAATTACATATTAGTTTACATACCCACAGCAGCCGTGGTATTTCGCTCGTGACCGTGTCCAACATGATCAGCGTGTGCCTTTGTGCGATCTTCAATCATGGTCTCTCGTGCCTCAGACAACCTTGGTAGGTACTGCAGGTTGCGCAGCTCATTTATACGTGTACTTAAATTGTGATTGAAAAAAAATGTAATATTTCTAAACGAGGCAAAGTAATGGGCCCTACCGTTGTCGTTTCATTGGTGTTTTACTATTAAGCTCCGCTGTAGGCACTAGCTGCTCGCCTGCGCGTACCCATAATATTGGCCCATCATTGGAGAGGCGAGGATCGGTTTGTAAAATCGAATATGAACCCCAAGGCATAGTCTAGATATAAAAATGTATAATCACTTCTAAAACGGCTTTATTAAAAGAAACAATACCTTCTTCAAAAAAGGATTGGACTCAATGCGACCCAACAGGTCTGGAAAATATCCACCCACCTCTTCATGCACCTTACCAACCAAACTTATTTGATGCAATGGTCCATAACGAAATGTGCCTTGGGAGTAATTTCGCACAACCTTAAAATTATTGCATTTAATTAGTTCAAAGGTTATAAATAATATTTTTATAGTTGTTGAGGCTTGGTAACCAACCTGTTCGTTGTACTGTGCCATTGTGCATGTCTCAATGTCGGAGTTTCGTCCTAGAACGCCTGCTTTTACCGTTAACGTTGAATAATTCTCAGCCATATGTTCCAATAAATCGGGCAGATAACGTGCAGCATCATGAACAATACCCATGACATGCAATGCATATCCCTGATCATCTTCCGCTAAGCAAACATTGAAAAACTCCTCCACCAATTCTTCCATCTCTTCCGGAGATAGTTGCTCTAATTCGTCTTGATAGAGATGTACAACAGAAGCGCCCCCATTTGGATGTACTTCTATTTCAAATAATCTTCCATATTTGAGGTGTTCCAAACCTTCTGGTGGACGTTGCAGACGCCGTCGTGGAGTACTAAAAACGAATGGTTTATTTTGGTGAAATTGTGTTCCAACACTTGCACGACGTATCTTAGATCTTTTGTAGCATTTAGAACAATCACGACTGCGAGATGATGAAGTAGATGTCGGTGTTGATGTCGACGTTGACGATGTTGAATGCTTCGTGTTTGAAGATGATGAAGAAGTTGAGTTTTTTCTATGGTAATTATTACTGGATGATGAAGATTTGCGAGCACTCGAACTGTATACAGGGGCAGACGTCGAATGCATGTTGCTACTAGACGATTTATTCCCCGATGTGGTTTTTAACGTAGTATGTGAGATCACGCGATTCTCATTAAGTGTTTCGCTCTTTACCTCTTTCTGTGTGGAATTCGCATTGGGTTCGTTGCTGAAAATCAATTGGCGCGTAACGTCATCGCGAGTTCTTGACGCTGCTGGTGTGCAGCTAATTTTTCCTCCTGCCATATTCTCAATCACAATGTTACCATTGCATTCTGTTTTGAGCTTTTCTATATCAACTACATCCTGTTTTAGTGCTGCTGCAGTGTCATCAGAAATAAGTTTAGTAAAATCAACCATGCTTATACCGTTATTTAATTTTTCGTCACCTTCTACAGCGGTGGCAGAAATTCGTAATGAGAAATCTTTCTCTAACGTACCTTCGTTTTTATTAGCTTCATTTATTTTGTATTGGTGCACTTCAGATGTATTAAACTGGTTCTCATTTTCGCTTTTAATTTTCAAAACATCTGATAGTTTTTCAAGTATTTTATTTTCTGGTTCCTTCATTTCCACTTTGATTGTGTTTACTGTTTGTAATATTGATTTATCTATATCGACTTTCTGTGGCCCAACTACGATATCTTTCATTATTATAGAGCGTGTACGACTATGTGATTTTGTTGAACTACTGTGACTACCCCTGCTGCTATCAGAACTACGACGTCTATGTCCTGTTAAGGAACTTGCAGAAGATGATGCAGAAACTACCTGTAATTTAGAATCAATACATAAAAAAGAACATTTAATAAATACTGAATTTTTAAGTTTAAACAAAAAACAAGTGTACCTTCTCCTTGTCTTTGTCACGTTTAGAAGACGAGCTGGACTTGGTGCTAGGCTTTGACTTTTCTTGTTTATGAGTGGCTTCTCTGGTTTTATCGCTGCTGGTGGAAGACGTCGAAGGTCGCGAATGAGAACTAAGTTCTTTGTTAGAACGTTGTTTTGTTGATTCCTTATCCCGATGGCGTTCTCGATCTCGTTCTTTTTCACGAATTTTATTTTTGTTACTCCCGCGATCTCTATCGCCATCACGATGATCCCGGTTTCGTTCTCTATCTTTCCCATTATCTCTTACCCGATCCTTTTCCTTCTTTTTCTTTTCATGATTTTTATCTACAGAAGTCAACAATTTCAAATACATTAATATACATACATATATATGTATGTACATACATACTTCAGCTATTACAACTTACCTTTATCATTTCGGCATTTTATGTCAATATCTGTGACTTTTTGTGAAACATCCTCTTGTGGGGTTTCTAGGCTTAACGCAATGGAATGTGGAATTTTGTGTTCTTTCCCTGCACCTTGTCCTCCACTTCCGTCAAGTGCATTCATTTCAACATTTGATGTTGCATTAAGCTGACCGTTGACAGGTTCATGCGACTTCACCTGTGCTACTGTTTCTTTGTTTTGTTCTAGTGTTACGGCTGTTTTTTCGCCACTATCATTACACCCTGTTTGCAAGTCTAATTTATGTGCCGTTGCCTTTGTATTTTCCATTTTTTTATTAAATACATATACTTCTTAGTTTAGTTTTGTCTTCCTTTCCTTAGGTGTTCCTCAAGTTTTCTAAACTGTCCGCAAACTTACACAGAGGCAATAACAAAAATCGATGAATTTACCGCCAGATCGTTTCTAAACACCTTGGCCCCCTACCTCTTCGACAGCGATTTTCACTGCGTAGTTTTCAAAGCGCCAATAGTGGGAGCACGGACGTGAGTGTTAACACGACAATAGATAATACACTGTTTGCCACTTCCACTTTGCCGAAATGTGCCACATAAATACTATAGTTATTCGAATTCGCTGGCGTAAAATATTACCTAAACACATGTAATTGAAAAACCTCTCTGGGGATTTCTCGTCAAGAGTAATTGCAGTTCACCTCTTTTTCGAGAATTTTTCAATGCACTTGCGCTTGCTATGCCCCTACGCAACCCTACGTTGCTATAACTTCTGCTACAACCTCTGCTGCTGCAGTGAATTGTTTTCGTTTTTTGTGCCGCTGCTGATATAGTGGCTCGGAATATCGCCACAATTTGTTGCCCAGAGGTAACGGCATTTAATACGATTTAGTAAAAACTGATTCTTCACACGCTTTAGCAAAATAAAAATATATTTTCAGGATTTTTCACATTTTATTACAAATTTTCCATGCGTTCTTGCACATCAACACAATTTCTTGACCACGAACTTACGAAGCGAGCTGTGATGTTCGGGTGACGTATTTGGTAGCGCAGGGCTGCATTTTTAAAACCGAATATTTATGATCCACTATAGTTGTGTTTATTTACTCATTTCCAGGAAAGTTTATAACGAATTCTCTGTCAGAAACATAAAATTTAATTAGATTGCTGATATTTTTACGGCTAAATATGTAAAATCGACAGCAATTTTCACGAGTAAAAAAGCAGTACAAAATTATTTTCTTGCCGTTCATTGTGGCATACCTTTTGCGTATGGCGTTTTGCTGGCATAGTTATAAATGTCACGCAAAGCCACAAACTTTTATCTGGTATCAGCTTAAGCTGTTCTATTGTGCTCAGCATGCCTTAATGATTGGTCTTTACGCTGCCCTTTGCTCCCTAGTTGGCCGTCGGACCATCTCCAGGTCATATATCAAAAGTTCCAAGTCCGGATCCTCCTGCTGACATTTCCTTAGATGACCTTACTCCCACTCTTCTTCTATTTTTATTATCATTATCCAGACGTCTATTATGTCTTCTTTGACCTTAGCTTTTGACCAGTGTTTACATTCCAAACTACATGGTCGACGGAACATGGCATCAACACTACCCTTTCAGTATTCAATAGCAAAGTCATAACCATGATAAAAACATTAGAAGGTGAAATCATTCTCTCAATTCGTCGGCCATGATTTTTTTCTGACGTTTGCAAGCGTTTTAAAATCATATCAAATTGAAAATAAGGAAATGAAATTGTTCACAATTGTTGTTGTTTGAGATTAAAAATGAGAATGTGTGTGAGCTTGAGCTCGAATTTTAAAATTATATTGCTGGCAAACTTCAGACTGCCTCTAAATGATTTTACCTTGTAATGTTTTTATCATGGTCATAACAATACGCCTTCTATCGCATAGCCACAAACATCCAAAATAAATGTTCCACCTGGAACCGGATACCCTAGCATAGGTGCAGTACATAGCCATTCCTTCAGTACTTCGAAAGCCCCCTCCTGTTCGTTGTTCCACTTGAAGGCTCCATTTCTCCTAGTGAGCTCATGGATGCTATTGGCAACGCTGGTGAAATTCTGACCAAATCGGTGATTGTAAGTGCATATCCCCAGAAAACTTCGTAGCTGGTGCAAGTTCCGACAGACGTTTGTTTCTGAGTCATTGATTTTACTGAGGTGGTAGCGAAAGGAGTAGTGTCCCGTGTAGTACCCAGTGACAGTTTTGGGGTCCTCTCTGCCTAAATTGATTAGTTTCTTTGGAACTACTTTTCAATGACAGATAAATCGTTTGGCTTGTCTTTTCCCTGGACATTCCATCCAACGCCTGTTGAACATTTTGTCTACCCAGTTATTTATGGTCTCCTTTATATGTGCTTTGGCGAGCCCACAAAAGGGTTGCGGACCATAACATACTGCGGCAGCTCCCTGTTTCGCTAGGCAGTCAGCCTCCTCATTGCCATCATGTCCCTCATGCCCCGTACGTATCCTAATTGAACTGTGTTCTTGGCATCAAGAGCATTTAGGACGTTGAGGTAATCATATACTAGCTGAGAACTTATTTTATGCGACTTCAGGGCCAGTAGGGCTGCCTGACTGTCCGACATAATTCAGAGATGGTGGCGTCGCTACCCATTGTTATCGATTTTTTAAAGTACGGCCCAAAAATGTCAGCCCCAGTTTTACCATTTTCAAGCTTAGATCTATCTGTGTTCCAAACCTCCCCATTAGGTTTGGTGTATGGGTTCCCTGTACTCCAGAGAGCTCGATCTGCAATGTTTACCTCAAATTTCCTAGAGATTTCTAGTTTTCTAACTATTGCATCGCGCATTTGCAGTATGGGGTCATTAGCGAATTTCATTAGGACCTTCATGTGACCCGTCATATTTCCGATTTTCAGGCCGGAAGTGTTTAGGATTCTTAGTGCCGCTGTGGTAGACGCCTTTTCAATTAAAATAGGAAAGGGAGGTATTCGAACCAGGGCGCTGAGTGCATCAGCCGGGCAGGTCTATAAGTCCTGTTATGCCAAGATAAACCATTCTGTGTAATTTACCTAGTTTAGTGTCTTCACACCATTTTTGTGTGATGTGTAGGGCTTGTTGCACGCGGTTGATGATAGTTTCATCATGAATCCCTGCGTAGCCTTGCGTATTAAAGCCTTGGCTGTTCATTGTGAAAATAAGTTCGTCTATAACCATAGTCCACAAAAGGGGAGAGAGTATACCCCCCTGAGGGCATCCCCTTGTGGCTGTTATCGATTCTATCGTGCCTCCTAATTCGTGTTCCTAACATTGATAACACCCACTGATTTATGATTGGGCCTACACCCTTTCTTAACAAGGCATCTTTTATTGCCTTATGTGATGTGTTATTAAAAGCCCCTGAAATATCAAAGTGAGGCTATGAATGGCAGTTTCAGTGGATTTGCCTGGTTGATAGGCAAACTGGTTCTTATTCAGAGGCCGTTCCTTAGGTTGACTTCTCTGATGTACTGATCCAGTATTTTCTCCATGCTTTTTAGGAGAAAGGAACTGAGTCTAATTGGGCGGTAGAACGACGGTAATTGCTACGGCTTACATGTTTCGGGTAGAAACACGACCTCAGACCATCTGCTGGGAGGGGTTCATTCTCAACAAGAGCGAAGCTCTATAGAATTTAGAGAGGCCCGGGGTTATGTGTTTAATTCCGCGCTGAAGAAGACATGGATAGATTCCATCCGGTACTGGTGATTTGTATGGGTTAAATGTTGATAAATCCCATTGCACCTGTTCTACAGTGGTTAGCTTCGTAGCAAGGCTTTGTTCTCTTCCAGAGGTGGATGTTGGAGTTAAAGTTAGTTCGTTCGTGTTCAGGAAAGAGACCCATGTCGAATTATATATGCATATGGTCCGACATGGATACCTGCCCCGAGACACGCCAGTTTGTGACAGATAATGACATGTTTTGACTGTTTGGAGTTAGATCCAAGGCCACCCCCTTAAAGCGCTTCTAAAAGTCGGTTGACTGCCACGATTTATAATATTTATATTATAACTACTAATAAACACGAGGAGGTACTCACCCCTTTTGTTGGTATCTGTGCTTCCCCAAACAGTGTTATGCGAATTGGCGTCACACCAGAGGTAAACCCTTACCACTCTGCTGTCAGTGCTCACTGCAGGCATTTACTTCTGCTGTCGGGGCCATCTCCTCCTCACCCGGAAAGTACGCTGATGCAAGTACTGCCTCTTGTACACCCCTTGGAGTGGGAGTTTGGAGCAAACCGCAACCAGAACTGCCATCATGAACTGTAATAGAGGAAGAAACGTTAGTTTTTTGCTTAATAGCATCGCCGACCTTGGGCGAGGGCTGGGTGCATATATGATCTTACCATCACTGATGTTTAGACCTTTGACCTCACCACATAATATCCAGGGTTCCTGGATGAAGGCTATACTTAGACCTTCGTTAGGGAACCTCCTGCATAGAACATTTGACGCTACTTTGGCATAATGAAGATTCATTTGGAGGCATCTAAGATGCCTCGAGCTTGGGTTGGGCTTAGGAAGCGATGACATTACTAGCGGTCTTTGCAGCCGCGAGCAGACATCTCTACCCCCTATTGCTACCCAGCAAGGCCTTTTCCTCGGCTGACCTTGAACCCGCTTTGCTTTTGCGACTTTCAGTAGCCGTTTTGGAACTGCCATGCAGTGGTGGCCCTATTATGTTCCGAGGGAGCTCAATGGGCCTGACATTTTGTTGGGCTCTGTCTAGCACCTGCTGTACGGTCAGGACTGATGTTGCTGTGTGTAATTCCTTTGTATTTTTTATATTGTTAAAACAAAAAATAAAAAAAATCGACTATTTTTTGGGCGAAATAACAATTTTTTTAGGGTAAACTGCGACGACGGCGCTGGAAGTAGTCCTTGAACTTGAGCCTCGTCATATAACCATAGAGCAGGCAGCCAAAAGAACTCTGCTTAACAGCTCAACCTAATATTACCGGCGTAAGTTTTTCTACGCACGCACGCAAGTTTTTCGTATTTGATTAACCGAAATCAATTCGCGTGCGTGATTTCTCAGAGTTGCACTTCTGCCAAATTTATAGAAGTTTGTTGAGCGAAATTTGAATTCATAGTCGCGCCAAAATATCAAATGAGCAGAAACGTCAAATCGAAATGTCACAAATTCCAATCTTGGAATTTGAGTTGGCTTTTTACGCACGCCGTTCAATTTCGGTTGGTCACATACAAGTCAAGATCTATACATAGAAAGTCGCGCAATCCGCGAAATAAAATTTGCCTCTCTCAGGGCGATTTTTTACTTTCACGCCTTCATGCCGAAAAGCCACAAAACTTGATTTTTCACAGCGGCCAATTTTTGCAAAATTTGCATTTAAACTTTATCTCAGACGTTTATGATTCGATTGATTTGAAATTTGTACACAATAAACTAGATTCTATTCTGAATAAGATGAGTCTAACTGCACTTCTTAATACTTATTTAAAACGAAATGGCGGATATTTTAACATTTTTATAAAAATTAAGGAGGTGATTTTTACAAATGCAAAAGTTGTGTTATGAAGTTTAAAATTTTTGTTTTGTTTTAATGCAGCATTGAAAACAAATATATACGGATATTTTTGGGAAAGTTTCAGGTTTAGACAACAAGTAGTTCTAAAGTTATAACCAGGGAACGGATTTTATGGAAATTGCCTTTTTTTCTGCTAAAGAGATAGAGTATATTCGATTAAGAATGTCCACGATTTAGCTTTCCCTGATTCCATATACTATGTATACACATTTGATGTTGCCCTTTTTTGCCTTTTTTAAGATATTTGCTTTTTTTTGCCTTTTCTACCTTTAAAAAAGTGATAATAGCATTTACAATTTTTTTTAAGATTAGAAAATATACACATGCCCATGCGGCTTATAGAAGCGCAATGACCTCTTGCCAAATTGGTGTTGGCGAAATTCAAAGCCGTTTTCTCAGCTAACAGAGGCTTGGAGATAATAAGGGGTGTGGATATAATTGTAAATTGGAGGAAAGCGCCCTTATTCCTGGTAATATGAACGTTTCAAACGTTCCATATTTAAATTGGGCTCCACTTGTATCAACTTACGTCGAGCGCACATTTAGTACATTCAAGGCTTTTCTTCACGAAAATCGAATGAAAATGCTGCCAGAAAACTTCAAAATGCACCTTGTGGTTCAATGTTACTACAACTATGTATACAGATAAAAGTTTTATGAGTTAGAAACTCGAGAGGATAAAATAGTCAGGGATTCAAAGTACAAATTTTTCATATAATGAAACTAGTTCATAGTTTTTCTCTTTTTACTTGTAATATAAGCATTTCTAAAATAAATATATTTTTTGATTGTTCTTATTTCTTAGTTGTTCTTATTTTGCTTTTTTTTTGCAACACCTCTTGCCTTTTCCTGCCTTTTTTGCTATTTTATTTTGCCTTTTTTGCAATACCTAGTGCCTTTTCCTGCCTTTTTTATTATTACAACGCTTTTATCAACTTGCAATGTTGTGGCTCCAGAAACTTTCAATGTTGTGGATCCAGAAACTTTCAATGTTGTGTGTCCGACACCATAAAACCTTTGCTTTGCAAAGTTCCTATAAAAAAGTCTAGTGCATAGGGCGACATCTGTAGTGAATAGGGCGAGGT
>NW_023462818.1:0-16917 GCF_013731165.1 Rhagoletis pomonella | reverse complement strand
TTTCGGTTTTCAACCGAAACTGTGCATATATGCATTATTTCGGTTTTCAAACGAAAGAGTGCATATGCATAATTTCGGTTTTTCTAATATGCATTATTGCGGTTTTCAACCGAAACTGTGCATATATGCATTATTTCGGTTTTTTTCATATGCATTATTTCGGTTTTCAACCAAAACTGTGCATATATGCATTATTTCGGTTTTTTTCGTATGCATTATTTCGGTTTTTTTCATATGCATTATTTCGTATGCACAATTTCCATATGCACAATTTCAGGGTGCCTTTTTAAAGTTAAATAAATGTTAGTAAAAATAATTTATTCAATTTATAAATAAATAACAAATTTGAAAATCTAATTGCATTGCAAAAAAACATTTAGGGAGAAATGCTTGTGCTATTAAAAAAAAGGAATTAAACAAAAATATTTTTTTTATTGAATTTAAAAATTACAATAAACAGCATAAACAAAAAAAATGTAAAAAATAAAAATGAAATAAAAAAAAAAAGAAAATAAAAAAATTTTCCCTGCGGCAGGATTTGAACCTGGGACCTCAGGCTTACCACGCGAGTGCTTTGCTCTGTCGGCCATTCTGACTGCTGGAGCGTCGCGAGCAAAAAGTCACACTTATGCTTTTCACGGGCATGAATTGGCAGACTATCTCATCAACTGGTATGATGCTACTAGTATTTATACTAGTAGATGCTGATGCATAGCCTGACAATTGACATCTCGTAGGATATCGCAATGTTAAAAATACCAGTCGCTAACATTGAAAAAGGATAGAACGTGAACTAGTTCGGCTGAAACGCAAACCGGTAGAATTCTAGTTCACAACTAGTAGCTTTCCCTGCAGGGTAGCTATGCCCCAAAGCTAATTTTTTCAAAATTAGATAAGAAATATAAACGTAAAATTAGATTAAAAAGCTATAAAATGAGTTTATTTGAGAAAAAATTCTTTAATATAAAATGTTCATGTCAATAAAATAAAAATCTAATAGGGTAATTAATAATGTGTTGGAGCCTTATAAATTTTTTTTTTAATTTATTTAATTCAAATTTCGGTATTGTTTTAAAAATTCATTGTTTATAATATGTGTGGGAACCATATTTTTATAACATTCTACGGAAAATTTCAAGTTTTCAAATGACCCAAAAAACGCCGGCACACAAAAATTTAACATTGGATCCTACATTATGGATCTGTATACCGTTTTCCCATATCAAATCATTTTCCCCAAGATACTTCAATTTTTACGAAAAAAATCTATGTTTAGCAAGGAAAACACTAAAAAGGCAATAAATCTTTTGAAATTTATATTATATGTATTAAGGCATGTTTTAGTTTTGTTTCATAAATTGTGAGCTTTATCGTCGGACTTGCTGCGTTAGCAATATTAAAACAATACATTGGATAATTTGTTTTTGTCATATTTATGCATAATACTTAATATTATAAATCAAAATTCATTATCGTACTTACGTGATTCGCACCAAAAAAAAAGCGCAGACACACGTAAACTTCATTTTGGGCCATTGATTACGCATATGTACACCGTTTTTCTAGATCAGGTAGTCATACATAATGTGACCAACCGCACTTCTTTTGGAAGTACAGGACTTCTTTTTTAGCTCTTGTACTTCGTACTTCGAAGTACAGTCAAATGTACTTCTCTGCAATATTTTTTACTTCCGATCCTGTAGTTCTCCGATTTTCTGGACGATCGTTACATGGCTTGGGTGATAAATTCGTTCAAACCATTAAAGTCACCAGGGACCGAGTGCATCATGCTTGCAAACTGCGTGAGGACCGGGTACATCCCCAAGGCTTGGAGGGTAGTCAGTATTGCGTTCATCCCGAAGGCCGGAAACAATGTCACTCTGTTTTCTGCCTCAAGTTTACCTGATATAGGTAACTAGGGGGGCGATCAAGAGCGGCCTCGCAGTAAATCCCAGCAAAACGGAACAGGTCTTATTTACTAGGAAGTACAAGATACCCGTTGTGGCCCTTCCCTCGAGTGGGGTTGTTCGCCTGCGGTTCTCAGACAGGGTCAAGTACTTGGCTTGATCCTGGAAGCTGTCGTGGAAGCCTAACATTGAGGAAAGAGTAAAAACGGCGTCGGTTGCCTTGTACCGCTGTAGGGGAGCTATCGGTAAAAGGTAATTCATTAGCTCTATGGAACATGATTTGAGCTTATCTGGTTTCACGGAGCCCTTGTCTGGTGGAACCCGCTAGAGAAAGTTACACTTGTAAATTAGCATTAGGAACCACACCTATACTGGCGCTTAACGTCATGTTGAACACGGCGCCTAAGGATATTGCAGACAGAGATGTAGCAGCACGAACTGCTATTAGGCTAAGGGAAACCGGGTGGTAATACTCTGGGGGCTTTGACTTCGCCCTGAACACATAGATTACAAAGCCTCTGAAATGCCTCCCAGAAGCTCCTTCTCTACCTATATTCCCTCAAGAGAGGACTGGGTAGAGGTCGGTTACTAAGGCTTCCGGAGTTCTGCAGTGTCTTTCAGGTGAAAATAGCTACCATCAAGGAAGCGGTAGACTCACTGCTAAAGGGTGTGATGGTGCGTTAGAAATCAGTAAAGGAATATCTGACTTCTTTATCCATCACGTCAGAGTATTTAGTAGGTACTTCTTCTAGTTTAGGTGCCGGGTCACAGTGACATCGCGGAAAACTGCGCGGCTGATGACCTGGCGTTGGAAAGGCACCCTTAAAACGTTATCCCCATATAAGGAACAACTAGATATGCCTCTGTCCTCCTGCGGTACACTCTTGGATGGTTGGGCCTAGTGTGAGCTCGGCGAGCACTAGACTAACATGCATACTTCCTACTCGATATAATGAAATCGCATATTCTACTAAATCCACAATAAAATGGACAAAAGAAAGCGATGCTCCCTTTGTGACATAAAAGAGGACAAGAAGACGTTTGTCCGCTGCAGAAAATGTTTTTATAAGGCACTTTAAAATACTTTTTGTAGCGCTAGTAACTAGGAGCCCATCGATACCCCTTAAAGGTGGCGAATACCACGTTCCCTCTCCAAAGCTAGTGATGGGGTTTCTGACAGGCCATTGTGCGATTAATATTCACTCGGTAAGACTAGGAATTTCAACTGGTCCCTTTTGTATCAGCTGTCAAGAGGAAGATGAAGTGGAATCATCTCCACAGTTTCTTTTAGACTGTCCAACCTTGACGAGGCTAAGATGGAAGCATTTTGACTCGCTCTTCTGAACCAATACTGAGGTCTCAGGGATCGAAGTTAGCCGCATTCGAAATTCGGTAATCGGCTCTCGGCGTTAACCCAACCTGTACTTCTTTGGGCTATGAAATAGTTGGTCACATTACTCATACGTGACCATCCGTCCTTTTTTCTAACCCTCTGTCCTTTACAATTTTTGTTTTCGAAATAAAGGACGCATTTTGTCCTTTATTTCTTAATCTGTCCTTTAAATCAGCTGTGGATATTTCAGAGGTAAATTTTTGAACAGAGAATATAAAATAATAAAACTTTCCCTTATAAAATATAATGAAAACTTTCGCCAGTTTGTTTCGCACCTCTCTTAACGGTCGCTATTTAATCGGTAATCTTTGTACAATCTATAAACCATGAATCATTGCTATTACTAATAGAAAAATTAATATACATACTTTGAGTAAAATTCTCAAAAGAAAAAGGAAAGTTGGGCCCAGTACGTGTTGCACGCTGAGTTTCAAAACTGGCATTTAGTGTTCATAATTCACTGGAGCCTTTATTTTTCACTCATTTAGTTAATTTTTTTTAATCAAAGCTTATAAAATTTGCAAGTGTTCAGTTGAACCTGATTTGTGAATTTTTATTTTAAATTTTTTAGTGCAAAGTGCAGAAAAAGTAGCAATTTTGAAGAAAATGTATTCTACTTTCCATCTAATAAAGGTTACAAAACCAGTTGAAAACAATTGTTCGGTTCTCCCAAAACGAAAAAAAGTCACAAAAATTTGAAATGTTATAAAAAATTTTCAACAAAATTAATTTTTTTTTGGTTTTTAGTAAAAAATAGGGATATGCAGTTTAATATATCATAAAATTTTATTCGAATCCTACTGAAAGAAGTCTGATGAGGAAATGTGGTGATTTCCGAAATAGCTGTCACTTCTACCATTTTTTCAAATTATTGTTGCTTTTCCACAATAAAACTTTCATTAAAAAACGGCCTCGAGCTCAATAAAAATTGTTGAATATAATTGTTATAAGGCAAAAAAAAAAAACAAATTAAATTTTATTGTAATAAAGAGCAAGGTGCAAGTGTCGAAGAGTTCCCGTTGATTTTTAATAATAAAACAAACGCACTTATTTCCCATTTCGCATGCAGATGTGCTCGAAGTGTTAGCGAAAAAAAATTGATTAAAAATCACGCAATCCCTTAGCCACTTGCAACTTTCATTTATTATACTACAATATAATGGTCTATAAAACTGCATACCCAAATTTTTTCTAAAAATTCAAGTTCTTTTAATTTCGGTGAAATTTTTTTATAATATTTCCAATTTTACTTGTGATATTATTCTCCATTTTGGAGGAACCCTACACCTGATTTCAATTAGGTTTTATTATGTAACATTTAGTAACTGGAAAAAGAGAATCGATATTCTTTAAAATTGCTACTTCTGCACTTTGGAAATTCGTGGTCAACTGGTCTGTTACTAATTTTATAAGCTTCCATAAAAAAGAATAATCCAATAGGTTCAAAAATGAAGTGAATTACGAACATCAAGTTCCAATTTTAAACCACTGTGTGCTGGCTTCGTCGTGTTGTATGAATTATCAGAAACACATTTTGGCACCAAGGGATGGCGTAGTCCTTGATAAGGACTGGGTTTAATTTTGCGGAATCGGTTAAAACCCGGTTTACAGTGGCTTTGAATAAGGGAAACTTGTACAATTAGATAAAATAATGTACTAGTAAATGTTTGATTTAAATTAGGATATGGATAAGGTACTTTTATCATTTTGAAAAAAAGTCCTTTATTTTACGTTGGTTAATATGGTCACCGTACTCATACGCCATGTACGAGTATTTACGATTACGGCCATGTACGATATGCCGTATGAGTACGGTGACCATAAATATGGATTCAAAATGAAGGACAATTTTGCAAAAATATGCCTACATATATTTACGTAGTATAAAAATATCAAAAGAGTATTTATGATTCAAAATTCTTAATACATTTTAAGCTTTGAATCACGTTTTCTTCATCGATATTAATATTTTTTTACATGAATATTTATAAAAGTATAGTAAAACATATTATAATAACAAAAGCTTACACGAAAAGTGAAAATCTTTAAAAGATTATTTTATAGGCAAATTTTGAGTCGTTCAAAATGAAAACAATACCCTTTTTTTGTTTTTTGGTACTTTTCGCAGTTATTTATCAAAAATCGACGTCATGAATCGACGTAAACGACGAGTTACAAAGGTATTTATGTGCCCTTTACAAAAATATATAAATTGTGCAGATTGCGCTGCATAGCATCTGCATTTCTAATCCGATTTTCATTATCTTTGGCTTAAAATTTGCTGTAATGATATATCTTCTCTATCGAATTTTTAAACTAATGAAAAAAATTATCGAATAAAACTGCATATTTGATTGAAAATCTCACTTTTTTCGACTTTGATGACAAAATGCAAATGGTCGCCTGTAGCACTAATAATTATAATTTTCATTGAAGTCGCCACAAGTTATATATTTTGGTAGGAGGCATATTAATACCTTTCGAGCTGTAAGTCGCTTACGTTGATTGGGAGATTTTTTCATGAGATATTGAAGAAAAGCTACGAGATGGACCAAAAAACATTTTTTTGAGAAAATACATCCATTGTCCGATAATTTTAAAATAACGATTAAAATGCGGGACAAATGCAGGACACCTGGAAAAAATCAGTACATTTTCAGGTCTTTCAGGTTTGAAAAACTACGCAGGACCGACCTTTGAAAAACAGTACGGTCCTGCAAAAAACAGAACGGATGGTCACCGTACGTATGAGTAACATTATTTCCCGCTCCTACTTCATACAAAAAATAAATAAAATAAAAAAAAAACTTTTCAATATACCACGCTTTTATAAATGGACTAAAAAGTAGAAAATAATTTTCTCAGTCCCATAGAATTTGTTTTGATAACTTTTGATTTTGAAATTTTAGCAAAAGTTATTTATGAGATTGAAAACGAAAAACGTGGACCTCATACAATAAAAAGCATTCGATTTTATTGACAATAGTCGAACTACATAACAGAGACCTAAAATTTCTACAGCAAAATTACAAATTTGAGATCGATTTTAAGCGGCCGATATTCATATACCCACATACATATATACATATACTAGATCGACCTCACCCGCTTCGCTGAGTGTATGGAATTTCTACATGCTACATTGAGTAAAATTTATTTCAAGAAAACTCAATTCACAAACAGGAGGTTTAAAATATGTTTAACCATCTTCAAAATAATTCCAAACTAAAACTTTCTTTCTCACGTATCATACTTTTTCAATTAACTTATCCCCTGAACTCAATTTGAGATTTTACACAGATGGATGTAGGTTTCAAATGAAGCCTTTTCAAAACCATTTCGATTGATACCCATACTGTAATAATTCATTTAAGTTATTGAATAAACAGTAAATTAAACAGTTGGTAACCTTTCTAAACCTCTTTCGTCTGTCACTCATATTAGGCACGTTCAGAAGGCGCAACAGCTCAGTAACTGTTGCGATTGCACCTTCTGAACGCGTTGTTTTGTATTTCTGATTAACTGAACAGTTGCGTGTTAGATGATCGTAATATTTTTCTGATCATTTGGGACAACATGTTGTGTGTTTTGAATATGACAGATAATGTATCAAGCCGTTCAGAAGACGCATTACTATCACTGATGTTTTTTAGCAACGGTTGCGCTCAACTGCTGAGCCTTCTGAACTTACCCATTGTGATACATATTCGAAACGATTCGATTCATACCATTATGTATATACCAACGGTGGGCAAACGCGGCTCTTTGAGCGAAATGTGGCTATTTGCTTAGCAAAGTACGGCTCTTTTACTTTTTCTTTGTTTAGAACATTTTGGCTCTTTTTACTTTTAAAAAAACATATTTCTTTGTTGTACATTCTTTTCCATTGTTTTGTTTTTTATTTTTTATTTTATTCTTTTTATGTACACATAATTGAGATCTGAACATTACCCGCAATTGGAGAATTAAAATTGGCTTTCTGACTTAATTTTCTTTACCGATATGATGGAACATTTGCAAAACTTGAATTTTCTGTACAAGAAGAAAATAAAAATGTTTTTGATTTGTAGCAAATTATTTAAAGTTTTGAAGCTAAACTACGTCTTTTTATTCATGGCTAGAAAAAAATATTGCACATGATTTCAAAGCAGATTTTGAAAAGAGGTTTGCCGATTTTAAATTATTTAAATGTACGTGCGCATACTTCATAAACCCTTTTTTATGTAATATAATTGAGGATGAATTTAAAATATCTGAAATACTCCTCTTTAAGAAAAGCGAAGAAGACTTGGAGTTTTTGGAATTACAAGAAGATAAGGCACTGGAAATTCTACATAAAGCTTTGCCATTGCTTGAATTCCGGCAACAAGTATCAGGATTAAAATATCCGCTGTTGAAAACAGCTGCGTGCCGTATATTTTCCATTTTTGGCACAACGTATGTATAACTGTGAGTCTTTGTACTCTACAATGAAATTCGTAAAGTCAAAATACCGTTCACAATAGGGGTATTCTCGAAGTATTGCACGATGCACGTATTGCACGAAATGCAAAAATACTATCCCAAATTTCGAAGAGTACGAGAGCACCCCATTGCAAAGTGGTAGAATGCATGCGTAGCAAGCAGCGAAATTATGTATCAAATACAATAACAAGAGACAGCAGAAAAAAATGAAGTGAGCGAGATGAGAGGAATGAGAGAAATATGTAGCAATTCCAACAACAAAACAACTAGCACAGGGTCGCATATATCTTGCTATGCTATTTTGCAAAATATATACATGGGTTTCGACGTTGCATATTTTGCAGCGATAGGAAATGTCGTTTCCCATGTATTTTGTTGTTGTGTGTTTGCAAGTTATGCAATCCATGCAATCCGTGCTACGTGCAATGGCTTTGCAAGATTTGGAGAATACCCCTAATTAGTTGCATTCGCGTACCTGATAATTATTGAAAGTAATACAAACTATGTATCAGCTTATTGTGTTCGCGTACGCAAAAAACTTGCAAAGTAGGGAAATTGAAAGAGCAAGATCGCATTTAATTTTGAGGGAAAGCTGCTAGTTTCTGCTGGAAAAATTTTTGCCAACAAGGAAACAGCTGATTGGAATTTATGCAAATCCCTAAATTGAATTTGATGTTTTGGAAGTTAAAATAGTAAAATGCGACTAATTATGCTTGTAAGAAGTAAGTAGTTACATATTCGTTTACTCAGTGAACTGCGCCAGGATAAGACTTCGGGATTTGTTTTCAATTTTATACTGTTGAATGTAAATGAATGAATGTTGTATGTATCAGCTTTTTGTGTTCGCGTACGCAAAAAACTTGCAAAGTAGGGAAATTGAAAGAGCAAGATCGCATTTCATTTTGAGGGAAAGCTGCTAGTTTCTGCTGGAAAAATTTTTGCCAACAAGGAAACAGCTGGTTGGAATTTATGCAAATCCCTAAATTGAATTTGATGTTTTGGAAGTTAAAATAGTAAAATGCGACTAATTATGCTTGTAAGAAGTAAGTAGTTACATATTCGTTTAGTCAGTGAACTGTGCCAGGATAAGACTTCGGGATTTGTTTTCAATTTTATACTGTTGAATGTAAACAAAATGTCTATCAGCTGTTCGTCTAACTTGCAAGTTACTGAAAATTTTCTGTTCGCGTACTATTTTGGATATTTTTCTCTTGCGAGAGAACAGATGACATTTCGCCGGAACGAACGTATAGCCCAGTAAACTTAGACTTTTTCTTAAAAAAATCTTGTAACAGCAATTTTTGTATGCAGTTTATTTGACACGTAGATCATGGATGCACAGTCTTGCCCCTAAATTTCATTTGGCAAAATTCCGCCATCTTGGATTTAAGTTTTTTTTGTTGGTTTTTTGCGATTTGCAAGCTTATTTTGCATATAGAAGGTTTTTTGAAAATAACCTTTTTTATTGTAAAACATTAGCAAAAACTGCGAAAAAATTTTACCTTGTCACGGTTTACGCCATTTTTTAACAATATCCATTGAAAATACTAGCATACTGAAATTCCAAAGTTGTAGAGTATTACATTCTCCACAACTTTTGTACCATTTTTTTTTTGTACGACGCTAAGATCACGGACGGGAACGCGATAAACATAGTGATGTACGCCGCAAAACTCGTTTTCACACCACCGCTGAGTTAGAGTTTTTCGGCGTGTTTTTAACGTGGTTTCCCCAGTAGGCCTAATCCACGGGCAACGTTTTTACCTTCCTTTTATTAGCTCGGGATGTAACTATGTAATATTGATGCGCCTAAAAGATGCAGCGATTTCAATTCTCAAGTTACATACCTGATGACAGTACGAATGACAATTATAATGAAGTTTTAGTTTTTTGAACTATAATTTTATTTTTAAATGAAAGCAGGTGAAGGTGTGGAAAGTACTTTTACGGCGCATCCCATACATCGCTATGGTAATAGCGTTCCCGGCCGTGATCTAAGCGTCGTAAAAAAAAATGTTGGTACAAAAGTCGTGGGGAATTAAATTCTCTACAACTCTGCAATTTCGATTTGCTATGTATTTTCAACAGAAATTGTAAAAAAATTGCGAAAACCGTGACAATGTCAACTTTTTTCGCAGTTTTTGCAAATTTTTTTAAATAAAAATTTTATCCTTTGGAAAAAATCGGAACGTCCGAACGGGAACGACCGAACAACTTTGAACAGTTTTTGACAGCTACTAAACATAGTTAGGAAATTTAAGTTCACGCAATGGTTATCGCTGCTTATTATGCGAACAACCATTCATACATCGTTTTTTTTTTGTACCATTAACAGATTCGCAGAATTTAGCAAAAATCATCAACCATCTTCGATACGAGTTCTATTTTGGCAACTTCCGAACGGGAACTTTTAATTGCTATACACTTACCATATAACATTTGTGGAAAACCTTTTTATTGATTTCAGATAGATATTGATGATGACTACTCATGACAAAAAAATTGTGTTCATTCAGAGCCTACTATAGTTTTTGTAATGAAAAAAATGTGTCCAAACGGAACATCCGTAACGCAAGAAACACCCATATGTATGTACTCAAGGGATGCGCAAAACCTTCTAAAAGGCACACTTCACTACTATCCAGTACTTCCAAGCAGTGTACATCAATGTGGCGTTGACATCAACACAAAATGTTCTATAGCAGGCTGCGCAACAAAACAAACACTTCAGCATTCGAAGTACAGTTTGCTACAGCGGCGACAGCGCTTGAGTTCTATTGTGAAGCAAAATGTAAAACCAAAAATTATAGTTTAAAAAACTAGAACCTCCCTATTATAATTGCCATTCGTACTGTCATCAGGTATGTAACTTGAGAATAGAAATCGCTGCATCTTTTAGGCGCATCAATATTGCATAGTTACATCCCGAGTTAATAAAAGGGAGGTAAGAATGTAATAAAAAGAAGGGTTGAAGTAAAACAGCTGCAAATCATAGCAAGCACACCGAGTGCACTAGAACATTTGCATGTATGTATATCAACAAATGAAAGTGGTATACTTGTACCTGCGTGCATATGAGTATGGAAATTAATATGTACTTTGTGTTTTTTTTTATTATAAGTGGACTGTTTTTATTATAATAATAGCTAGTTTTAAGTTTTTCCATTAATTTAATTTTATCTTATTTAACCAAATGAAAATTATACACCCCGCTACAAAATGATACTTGCCCCCGGTATGGGCTATTTATTTTTAAATTAATTTTAATTCGATTTTTTTTTAAGGAAAATTGTCTAACCAAAACCATATAAATCCAAATTTCGAACTTTGCACAAAAATTAAAGCAGTTCCATCATAATTTCAACACGTTTTTTTAGAATTTTTATAAAAAATCAAAGTATTCAGTTTTATAGCCCTTTCAATTTTAGTATGTACATTGTACAATAAAAAGCATGCTTGAAGTGTCTACAAAATACCGTTGATTTTTGGTAAATTTTTTGTCGCGGGGTGTACATACATACATATGTAAACGAATATGTGCCTTGTTTTTTTTACCCCCCTTTCATTAGCTCGGGATGTAACTATGTAATATTGATGCGCCTAAAAGATGCAGCGATTTCTATTCTCAAGTTACATACCTGATAACATTACGAATGGAAATTATAATAGCGAGATTTAGTTTTTTAAACTATAATTTTATTTTATTAAATAAAACGTGGATTGTTTTTTATTATCATTATTTACACGTAATTAATAAAAACGCATATTTTAAAACTGTTTTTTATGTAAATTTAAGAGCAGGCAAACTCGCAGATGCTAAGCCAAAAACAAGACAAAAAAAGGAAACATGTCACACTTCGTTTAGGTAAGCAGGCCATAAGCATTTCTGAACTTTTGTTTTTGTAAAACACTTCAGCATAGGAAGTGCGTGGTCACACATGTACTTATCCATGATTCAATAATACAAGGTTAGATAATTATTGACAGCTGCGGTTTGACACTCCCTTAAAAAAGGTTGCATTTACGAAGGACGGAGAAAAGAGAAGAATGAAATCTCTTGGTGCGAAAATGGTAGTAGAAAAGTACGCAAAGTAGGCAATTAGTAGTAAAATTCCTTTTGTAAATTCTAATGTATTTGCAGGAAATCTGGCATTTTAAACGAAATGTTGAACGTAATGATATATCTACGTGAATTACATAATTTATGTGCTATTTCTTCTTCTTCTTAATTGGCGCTGTAACCGCCTAAGCGATTTTGGCCGAGTCCAAAACAGTACGCCAGTCATTTCTCTTCTGTGCTAACTGACGCCAATTGGAAATGCCAAGTGAAGCCAAGTCCTTCTCCACCTGGTCTTTCCAACGCAGAGGAGGCCTTCCTCTTCCTCTGTTACAATCTTTCTCTCGAAAACTCCAAGAGCCGCCTCATCAGATGCTTGCATTGCGCGCCATACACCAGCACAGGCATGATGAGTGACTTATAGAGTGTGATCTTTGTACGACGAGAGAGGACTTTACTTCTCAATTGCCTACTCAGCCCAAAGTAGCACTTGTTGGCAAGAGTGATTCTCCGTTGGATTTCAAGGCTGACATTATTATTGGTGTTAATGCTGGTTCCCAAATAAACGAAGTCGTCTACTTTTTCAAACTTGTAACTGTCAACAGTGACGTGGGTGCCAAGATGCGTATGCTCTGACTGTTTGTGTGATGACAGGAGATACTTCGTTTTGTCCTCGTTCACCACCAGACCCATTCGCCCTTGTTTTTACCGATAATATCGATGTCGTCGGCATACGCCAGCAATTGTACGCTCTTATAAAGTATTGTGCCTGAGCGGTTCAGTTCTGCGGCTCTTATTATCTTCTCCAACATCAGATTAAAGAAATCACACGAAAGGGAGTCCCCTTGTCTGAAACCTCGTTTGGTATCAAACGGCTCGGAGGGGTCCTTCCCTATTCCGACGGAGCTGGTGGTATTGCTCAACGTCATTTTAGACAGCCGTATTAGTTTCGCGGGGATACCAAATTCAGACATCGCGGCATAAAGGCAACTTCTCTTCGTGCTGTCGAAAGCGGCTTTGAAATCGACCAATAGATGGTGTGCGTCGATCCTATTCTCGCGGGTCTTTTCCAAGATTTGGCGTATTGTGAATAACTGATCTATGGTGGATTTTCCAGGCCTAAAGCCGCACTGATAAGCTCCAATCAGCTCGTTGACGGTGGGCTTCAGTCTTTCGCATAATACGCTCGATAAGACCTTGTAACCTATGCTTAGAAGGCTGATTCCGCGGTAGTTGGCGCGAATGGCGGGGTCGCCTTTCTTGTGGATTGGGCAGAGCACACTTAAATTCCAGTCGTCGGGCATGCGTTCATCTGACCATATTCTGCATACGAGCTGATGCATGCACCTCATCAGCTCCTTGCCGCCGTACTTGAATAGCTCGGCTGGCAGGCCGTCAGCTCCAGCAGCTTTATTGTTTTTCAGCCGCGTAATCGCTATTCGTACCTCGGGACTCGGGTTCGTCTTCTTCACTACTTTCAGCGCTGCTACCATTCAGTAGGTTATAAAAGTGTTCCCTCCACAATTTAAATATATTCTGGGCATCGGTCACTACGTCGCAATTGTTGTTCTTACAGGAGTTCGCCCCGGTCTTGAAACCTTCCGTAAGTCGCCTAACCCTCTGGTAGAATTTTCGGGCGTTCTTCCTGTCGGCCAGCATCTCAAGCTCTTCGCACTCACGTATTTCGGCCTCTCTCTTCTTATTACGGCAAATAGGTCTCGCTTCCTTCTTCAGTTCCCTACAACGGTCCCACATGGCTCGCATTGCGCCCGATCGCAGCGTGGCCCTGTAGGCGGCATCTTTTTTCTCTGCGGCTTCTTGACATTCCTCATCGTACCAGTTGTTCCTTTGGGCTCGCTGAAATCCAACTACTTCTTCGTGCTTTATGTGCTATTTAGCTGTATAAAAACTGCAAAATGACTCAAAATTAAAATAAGACTACTATGAGATTGATATAAACATCCAATTTCAAAACAGTTTATGTTCTCATCAGTTAAATATGCTTCATATGCATATACAAATAAACATATTGCACAAAAGCTTTTAGTTCTATTTCACACCAAAGCTACACTGTTTCCATGTAAATTTGCAAAGAAGCAACACGGTTCCACTGCTAAGGGAGCGGTGCGAGAGAGACAACTGCCAGTTTATCGAACCTTGTATTATTGAATCATGGTACTTATCTACATTTGGGTATGCACTCACACAAAGCAAGAATTCGCAAAAATTTCATTGATTAGCTGCCACCGCTACACTGAGTGAAGCGCGCATCTTTGTTCTACTTATAGGGCATTCGCACGCGGCGATTTTTCAGGCAACGGCCTTTCAACTAATCGCTTTCAACAAAGTTGGTCGCCAGCCAACTTTGAGCTCGTTCAACTTTTTTTCCTTGCAACCCTGTGTTTGTTTACATTCTGTATCAGTGTTGGGCAATGAAATTGTTCCTTCAGTACGAAATCTATACAAAAAATGTACTTTTCGGCTATAAATTGTATCACTTTTTAATTCGCTCATATATTTTCTTAGTACATTCCCTTCAATACCAATGATTTTATGGTATTCATGAGAAAGTTTTATTTTTTATGTACATACGTTTACGTATTTTACACTTTTACAAATTGATTCCACGTGCGCATGTACTGCGTTTAACGCAAATATGTATGCACACATTTTCAAGTATACTTCTTAACAAAAAGCATATTTAAGTTATTATTAATGGATAAAAGAGACATTTTCTTTGGATTCAGTACTAAAATTTGACCTTTTAATAGATTTCAAGTGCTTATTAAAACTTTACGACAAGATTTGACCATTTGTCTTAATATTATTAAATTTTAATTATTTTTTGTAAAAATACGGTTTATATTTTAAGAAAAGCCGTACAAATCCAAGGTTCAAACTTTGTGCAACATTAAAAAAAACCAACACACTTTCTTAAAAATTTCGAGCTTTTTAATTCAATTTCCTAGATTTATTTTGAGTATGCGGTTTTTTAGCCCATTAAATTTTAATATAAGTTTTTTAAGATTTCTTTGATGAAGGTGTTGCTAATTTTCTCCATATAAAAAAATCGTCGAACACACTTCGTATGGAAGAAAATAGCTGACATCGTCGACAAAAAAAAATTGCCAAGTTCAACGGTAAGTCCCAGCTACTTTAAACTTGCACTTTATTATACTAAAATTGAATGGGCTAAAAACTAAAGAATATTAATAAAGCTTGAAATTTTTACGAAAGTATGTTGGTTTTTGGATGTTTCGCATAGATTTAATCTTGGGTTTATACAGTTTTTCTTAAAGAATACATTATATTTTATAAACAGATAGTTAAAATTAAAAAATAATAAAATAAATAGTAAAATCTTGTTAATATGTCAGTGCCGTAAAGGTATTAAATTTAAGAAAATCTCTTCTTATAACTAACGAAGACTTTGTTGCTATATGAAGCTGACTTCGACATTTTGTTTTAATAAAACTTAGTATCGAAAAGCTTCTTTAAAAATTTGCCTAGGCTATACTATACTGGTTCGTTCAAGCCATTTTTCAAAACTTACAAAGGTAAATATGAACAGGCGAACATAAGAGAATACAAAAAATTTCTTGCTGTGAATTTTCAGAGCTATATATTTTTAGTATTCATTACAAAATTGTATTAAAAAGTACTTCGTAGTAGGAAAGTATATTGTAAATGAAATTGTATCAAACAAGTACAATTGTACCAAAAAATGCCAACACTGTTCTGTATACATACTTTTTTTTCTTTTTTACTCTTATTTTATCTTTCAGCTTCGCTAAAAGCACTTCTACCAACGCTTGGCTTACCAAATTTACGCCAATTGATAAAATTTTGCGATTTAAATTCATTTTCAATAATGTAAATAACGATTCGTGATGAATCGAAAATCGCCTCGTCTGAATAGGGATGGCAACTTTTTCACTTTCAACTTCTCATTCAACTTCGTATTCAACTTTTGTTGCCTGTAAAATCGCCTCGTGTGAATGCCCTATTAAGAATGTTCGATATTTAAGAAAGTATCGATATCTTGAGTCGATTTAATTCATGCATGTAAACTCGATATGGCGATATATCGAGGTGAACAATATCGATATCGGAAAAATCGATGTAGAAAATCCTACTCAGATTGAATAGAATATTAGACCTGGTTATCAACTCAACTAATTGTGTTATTTCCATCTTGTATATTTACTGAGGATTAAAACGGCATGCTGGTCGACTCAAGCGGTTTGTCAAACCTAAGAGCTAAATAAATCACACAAGCTGTTTATTAAACCAACTTTAGTATTTTTCCATACACTTCGATGAAAAATAAATTTCAACTTAAATATCGATATTGCGGGTAAAGTATCGATGTCTTCGATATATCGACCTTAGAATATCGATTCAAAAAACCGATTATCGTGCGATGAAACATCGATATTCAGAAAAATCGATACGATATTGAACATTCCTAGTTCTACTTCAGTTTGGTTCTTCTTCAGTTTTATTCTGTTGTTCTTTTGCCTGTCGTGCAGCATTCGTTCGCATGACAAAACCTTTCGTCAGTGTAGCAGTTGATTTGTTATACGTGTGAAGGGAAGATACAGTGCTTGAAATAAGAGCTAATGGCTGGCAGTGCTTGTGCAGCTGTTAGTATGTACACATATAAGTATATGGGGTATTTCATCGTCACGGGTGGGCCATTTTTACAGCAAAAAATATTTTTTCTTTTTATTAATTCTAGAATTAATGGGTCGTATGAATAAGAACTAAACAATTGCAATTTTTTTCTAATTTCAAGAGAATATAACGAGAAAGCTGCTTTATTACTTCACCTGTTTTTAATTTCACCGTGGGATTTGCTTTTTGTATTCGCTTAATTTAATTTTTATAATCTTAAAAAAAAACACATTTGAAATACTGTGAGCAATAGCCTAGTAAAACTTAATCCAAGATGGCGGAATATTGCCAAATGAAATCTAGGGGCAAGACTGTGGATCCATGATCTACGTGTCAAATAGAAGTAAATTGCATCAAAAAATCGCTGTTGCATTTTTTTTTTAATTTTCCTACCAAATTTATCTAATTTTACTGGGCTA
>NW_023462817.1:0-16925 GCF_013731165.1 Rhagoletis pomonella | reverse complement strand
GGAAAAGATCTATCTTCCAATTTTTCAGATTTCCAAATAACGAGGAGCATTGGAGATATTCGTCATACCGAACCCTAACCGCTAAAATAATGTATATATATTGTCGTTTAAAGTGCAAAACCGCGTGTCAGCAAAATGCAAAACCGCGTATGTGAAGTTGTAGAAATTATTTTATAGAGCGTAAAAACACTCATATTTAAAAGTGGTTCTTTTTTTTATAAAGCAATCGCATTTCTGGCTAGTGTATTTAAGGTCGAATGGATAAGGACTGAGCCAAGAACTTGTGTGAGCAAATTCAATTTTTGGTAGCCAATGTCAGTTACGCGGTTTTGAAGAATGACGATACGCGGTTTTGTACTTTAAACGACGATATTTTTTTTAAATTTACTTTTTGATGCAGGTGCTCTAAGGAGTATTTATGCATCAAAATTAAATTTTGAAAAAAGTTGTTTTACTTAGTTTTCGCGGCTAGGGCTCGATATACATTTCACCGTGAAAGAATCATGAAACCATCAAATTTGTGTTTCTTGAATTCCCTGAACCGGCCCTATTATGATATGGCACTTCATTCTATGTAGTCATTCTTTGATTTCGAATGGAAAACTCATTGCGATCATAGCAGGCCAATTCTTAATACGCCCGGGGAGTTTGTTCTCCGAGAATGTGTTTCTCCCGAGAAAGAAATCCCCCAATAATTAACTCCTAGTAGTAGCATTTTCCCTGAAAACTTGGGAGGATTATATTCGAACTTCGAAAAAGCTATTTGACACTTTTTTGAGAGCTCAACTCCGCCATTTAGTATAAAAATCCTCAAGGAATTTTTATTCATGATAGGAGGAAAGGGAAAAGAGAGAAACTTCCCGGGGAGTTTCTGTTCAGAATCGGGCTGATTGTATTATATAGAACATAGAAGTATTACATTTATGGTGGGTATGTAACGGACGAACAATGATTTATAGTCCTACGGGCACATAGCTGTCTTTGGTCAGGTCTAAACCAAAAGATATATAAGAGAAAGGCAAATGCAGTAATGTGGGCAATAGATAGTGTTAAAATATGCAACAAAAAAAAGTTATAACAATCACATAACTGTTTTTGTTCGCGTAGCGACGATAAACTAATTTCGAAAAGGTATTTTTCTGTTACCACACGATATCTCCCTTAATATTTCTTTAAATTTATTCAATGAATTATTGAAAGGGAGAAGCTCACTTACTTGTGAGAAATAGTCACATTGTTCAAATTTAGTTATTTGTTGAAAAAAGGGGGTTTTAAAAAGCTGAAAGCACTGTATCCGGCCAATAAAGCGTCATAATACTTAATCAAATTGAATTTTTGAAAGAAAGCTTCACCGTTTAAGGTAAAAACCAAAAGTTTTTAACAGGGTTGCCACCCGCTTAAAATTTTAGGGTCTTCATGAAAGGCATTTAAGCATGATAAAAATATAGTAAGGTAGAACCGCTGAGAGTCACTTTTAAAATTCTTGACGTTTCCAAACATTTTAATTTTTAAATTTACTCACAAACTCACACACACATTTTCATTTTAAATCTCAAGCAACAACAATTTCGAACAATTTAAATTTTTTATTTTCACTTTTATATGATTTTAAAATGTTGCCAAACTTCAAAAAAAATCATGGCCGACAAATTGAGGGAACGGTTCTACCTTGCTATGTTTTTATCATGCATTTAAGTGCACTTTTTTGAAGAGGGTTGCCAACTATTTAAAAATTTATATCTATATCGTCGTTTAAAGTACAAAACCGCGTATCGTCAGTCTGCAAAACCGCGTAACTGACATTTGCATCCAAATATTGGATTCGGTCACACAAGCTCTTGGCGCAATCCTTATCCATTCGTCCTGAAATATACTAGCCAGAAATGCGATTGCTTTATAGAAAATAGAACCATTTTGAAATTTGAGTGTTTTTACTCTCTAGAAAATAATTTTTGCAACCTCGCATACGCGGTTTTGCATTATCCTGATACGCGGTTTTGTACTTTAAACGACGATATATATGTATTAAACAAAGTTGCTTACGTAATAACGAGCGTAGCTCTAGAGTGGATTTTCCTATGTGAGCTCTCTTTTTGTTGAGTTTACAATTATTTTGGTTAGGTTAGGCTAGAGTGGGTTGCAAATTATTACCGGTTCCATTTAAAGGTGCCGGATTTGAAAAATATATGATGGAATTTTGATTAAAAATACAAAATCAGCCTTATTCATGGGTTTCATTTTCACTTTTCATTTTTCGTTTACGTGTATTCACTACGGGAAACTCACGACAGGGCTGAATGAGAATGTCTTTTACGAATATGGTTCGATTGCTTCGAATATAATTTGAATTTTTCGACATTGTACTTTCAGGGCTCGCAAACCCATCGCCGATTAGGTTATGAAACGCAACTGCAATTTACAAAGATTGGCGAATTGCAGTGAAAATCAAAAACCTCGGCAACGCGCCCAAGGAAACAAGCACCTTAACAACTGAAACCAATTTAATTCGTGGACAACTCTGATATCGAAATTGATCAGTGTTGTGCGATTAAACGCCAGATCATTGGAAAATTGCAAAGGAACTTCGTCATGGATACAGCGCTTTGGTCAGGTTATTTAAAATGGAAGATATGCCTTCTGAGGACCACAAAACCATAATCAGAGTAGGTAAATGTGCCATTCGAAGTCGTTAAGTGAAAAATTGGTGAAAGTATTGTACTAAAATGTTCCAACAAAAAATTAATTTTGGGCGAGACGAAGTTCGCCGGGTACGCTAGTTAATGCATATTTTAGTTGCTTTCGCCAACACATTTGCTTTGCCAAACCGTTCGCTTCGCCAAATTCATTCGCTTTGCAAGTGAATATACTATTTTGACATGCAATATATCTAAGAAATTTGTCTACAGATTTATTAAAAACTTTCGACTGTCTAAAGAGGCGTTTGTGAGCCAAATCTATTTAAAATATTTTAAAGCTATCAACAGCTCAAGCAACAGCTCTACGAGTTTGTTCTCAGAGGTCGTGCCAACTATTTATCGAGATTTGCTTTCATAAGTAAAATCAGCTGTACTTTTATACATCACTTACGCGAAAAACCTCCAGGAATATTTCAAGATTTTCATAGGAAAAAAATCTGAAATTTAGACAATCTTTGCCTGCCACTGATCGAACGACTCTCTTTTCCCGTAAAAAAAAAACAGAAAGCTTTCCGGGAGCCACAGAATTCGAACAAAAGTTGTTAACAGATCTGACCAAAATTGAATTAATACATACATATTTGCTACAGCTGATATTTGACTAGCGATTTTTAAATCCACATGGCACTGGCTAGAGGCTGCTATGTGGGCTTGCCTCAGGTTAAACTGCTATTAACCAAGGACCGTAACAGTTGTAAGCGATATGGAAAAAATGATTATTTAATCCTTGTTTTGATTTTTATCTTTTTCAGCAAATTTAAGAATCATTTCATGAGTTAATAAAACTTGGCAGTTTTATTTAACGTTCAAAAATAATTGTTATTTCGTAAGTACTACCTAAGAATCATTGACCTTAGTTTTCAGGCAAAATGCGATGGCAAAAAAGTTTGTCGTTTTTTGTTTATTGCATAAATGAATAGATCTCCAAAAGACAATCATTTTCATATACTGCAATGTAGACTAGATTAGTAACTAAGATTAGCCAATCAAATGTCAGCCAGCTGTTCAATATAAACGTAGTTTACGTAATCTAAGTTTAAACTGGTACTGAAAAACTGGCCTTGAAAATCGCATTAAACATTTTACATTTGTGGTTAGGCTGTGTGCCAATCGGCAACATTTTTGTCCGTGGTGTGACCATGTAAAAAAATTTACTATGGCGTACAAATAAATTTTAATTTTGTTGTGCCAAATGCAAAGTAAAATTTTGACAGTTACAACAGCAAACAAACGCTCGTGCGGATGCTCTATTTTTGTGTTTTGCTGAAATTGTTAAAATTTATATTTATTTTGCAACTTGCAAGTATCGTACGCTTTTTGTCCTTTTTCAGCCTCCATTTTGATTTACCGCCAAACAATAATGTGCATACATATTTACATATATGCTGCCAAAATTTTACCAAGGCCCATGAGCTATGTGCATAGGTAAAATTCTAAGGTTCGTATTCACCACGAGTAATGTCAAATTTTTAGTTTCATCCGTCGAAATTTCCTATCAATTGGCGCAGGCCCTTAACATAAAATAGCTAAAATTGCAACACTGGCTGCCATACGCATATTTCCTGATGGCAGTTACAAAAAGTGTAGCGGTAATGATTCCAATGTCGGCTTAGCACAACCCACCTATTCTTTAGTTCTTGAAGAAGTTTTTAATATTTTACATATTTTCTGGAACAATTTTTCAAAATAAATGTTAGTTGCATATTTTAGGTATTATTAGGTAAATACTTACATAGTAAAAATACAATCACAGATATTACACAATACGTATGTATATGTTTTACCTTTCTTAATACCACAAACAAAATAAAACACGATAATTTCTTTGAAGCATGGTTGCTTGTTTTCCTTTATTCAAAAATTTTAAATTGCAAACGATCTTATGGTAGTTGATTGGATTAATCGCGCTAAAAACGTTACTTATTACTTACCATTATCTTTCGAATGAATGATTTCTTCAAATGCTTCATCTTTCCAATATTCCTTTATCAGAAAAGCACGAACTGTTGTAACGGTCAATCCTAAAACCATGTGTACACATCTCGTACCCTATAGGCTTTCGGAAGGAGAAAATATGTATGTGGCTCAAAAGCGTTGTAGCGATCCCTTAATGCAAATCCCCAATGGAACATTGAGCGTAGCACTTTCTGGTCCTAAATAGCATTACCACCGATAATTGGGATTGATGAATCTCGTTATTGCGCGATGAACACTTAAAGACAAAAACATTAAAATAATTTTTTTTATTGGTTTACAAGTTTCGATACTAAAATAAACATTTAAAGCAAATTTCAAGTTACATACGCATGTACATACTTATGTAGATGGTATGTATGTATTTTTCGGCTTAGATCAAAAATGAATTGAATGGCATTCTACATACATACATACAATATACTTGCATAAATTTGTATGTACATGTACTGAGGATAGTTATACTTTTGTATATAAAGCGCACAAATAAATTGGTCGCAATGAAACAGGCGTAGCTCAGTTCTACATACATACATACAATATACTTGCATAAATTTGTATGTACATGTACTGAGGATAGTTATACTTTTGTATATAAAGCGCACAAATAAATTGGTCGCAATGAAACAGGCGTAGCTCGGTTGTTTATTGCAATTTTGTCAAACTTAGATATTACACGACAATTTACTTTTATTTAGTATAAGGCTATTTCTATGGCAGAGATTCATGAAAGCGAAAAAACCAATATGTTATTTTTAAGTTAGTAATAGGGCTAAGTTGCTAAAAATGTATTAAACCATATCTAAAATATGTCAAAACATTATACTCATCAGCCTTAACAAGTAACTGTAGTACTTTATAAGTACGGTGACCAGATTTCTGTGGACCAAAATCGCGACACTTCCAAAGTATCGAATCCGACCGTATAATTTAGTTTTCAGTATAAAAAGACATAACATCCTTTAATACAGTTTTATTTAAGACAAAACTAAGAGAAAAAAACTTGAATAGTGGTCTCAAAAATATATACACACAATATATACGTTTTAGTAAGTTTTGGCTACTTTTCTATGTTTAAAAATGTTTGACCTTTTTATGAAAATATAGCTTAATAATAGGTTCGTTCGCGTAGCTGTTAATTGTTCATGTTTAACCAAAACTTACAGGTTTTTGCGTTCGCGTACGCAAAAAACTTGCAAAGTAGGGGAAATTGAGAGAGCAAAGTGACATTTCATTTTGAGGGGAAGCTGTTAGTTTCTGTTGGAAAAATTTTTGCCAACAGCAATTTGCCAACAGGGAAACAGCTGATCAAAAACAGCTGGTTGGCATTTACGCGAATCACAAAATTTAATTTGATGGTTTGGAAGATAAAAATTACAAAATGCGACAAATTAAACTTGTAAGAAGTAAGTAGTTATTTGTTTAATCAATAAACTGTGTCAGTATAACACTTTGCGATGACTTTTCGTACGTTTTAAATTTTACACTTTTGTATGTAAACAAAAATTATATCAGCTGTTCGTCTAACTTGCAAGTTTCTGCAAATTTTCTGTTCGCGTACTATTTTGGATATTTCTCTCTTGTGAGCGAACAGATGACATTTCGCCGGAATTTGGCAGTTGGTTGGTTTCTGTTGGAGATTTTAAACGAACGCACCTAATATCTAAAAAGAAACCTGTAAATCAAGTTTTCAAACTTTGTAGAACATTTACAAAAATTCGACGAATTTTGACAAATGTTGATCAAAATTTTAAACTTTTTAATCAGATTTTTAGAATTTTTTTTTAAGCATGCAATTTTGTAGCCCATCAAGCTTAGACTTACCGTTGATTTTTGGCAACTTTTCGTTCGCGTATATTCTTCCATACAAAATATGCTAAAATGTCTATTCCCTATTTATATTTTTGCCATTGTATCAACAGCTTCTTTTATAATTTCGCTAAATTCAAGTAAGAATCGTTTCCTTATAAAAAAAACTTAACAAAAAGTTAAAAACCTTAAAAAAATTGTTGACAAGAATGATGACAGCAATATAGCGAGAGTACCATTTACGTTTGCCATTAGGTTTATTATCACCTTTTCACTTCATGCAATAGTTTCGCGTTTTAAAATTTTTCTATTTAATTGATGAAGTCCGCCCTATGTTGAATATCGTCAGTAAAAGTGTCGATACGGCCATCTTCAGCCATCTTACTGATGCGCTGACGATCGTCGCCGATGACAATGATCAGCATAGGGCCGATTGGAAACACCTGCTAAAAGTCTGAACTCGCCTTGCCACTGATCTTCAAATATGGCATGGTTAATCATCTGTCAAAGCACGCTTCAAAAAATATCGTGGTTTCTTGCTAATTTCAATTACTCGGTGACAAATATTAAAGTCGCTGGGAAAAATATGGAAAGGAATCAACGCTTTAATCATAGCATTTAGCACATGAAAATATTATCCTATTTCCATCTAAATGATATTAGACATCTTGAAATTATTACCACACATAAAGTTTCTTCTGATACTGGTATATCAATTTTGCCGCTACTCGACCAATTTCCTGCGTTGGTAAATGATGCAGACATAATTGAATTCCAATTTCGCAAATTGCGGCTGAATCAAGTTAACTTCAAAAACTGTACCAATATAGAACGTTTTTGGGATCAAGAAAGTTTGTGAAAGTTCATAACATTTTTAGTCTGCCTCACAGTTCCGCAGCAGCTGAGCGCAAATTTGTTGATTCAGCATTAAAAAAACCAGATTAAGAAACAAACTATAATTAAAAATGTGAAATTTGTTAATAATAGGTGTAATCCCGTATTCCTCGGACTAAGACTAGTAAAACTGTCAAAAAATGAAAATTCGCTCATAGCGAGAGAGTAACAATGAAAAGTACGGGATCGCTTTCTAGTGGTTTAAAGTGGTAACTTCTGTCAACTTCAACATAACCTCCAAATTTTGGTTGCAAATTTTTGCTTATTTTGTATGTAAACACACTTAGCTCGCACATGTAAATAACCAACAAGTAATTTTTAGCAAAAAAAAACCGACTTAAAAAAATGTATATATATATACATACATACATATATTTCATGATCCAAAGATCGGATCTAAACCAGATTAGTATGGGAGCACCTGAGACACTACCTTTCCGATGCAAAAAGAATTATCGAAATCGGCTGACGTGGTCCAAAGTTATGCGGTAACATACATAAAAAAAAAAAAATATATATATATATATATATATATATATATATATATATATATATTCCGACGAACTGATAACCTCCTCCTTTTTTGGAAGTCGGTTAAAAATACTTTCAAATTCATTAGAATCCACTTAAACAAATAATTAAAAACGTTTCAACATAAATTAGCAGAGTGCACTTTTCTTTATAATTTGGCTGCCAAACACACTACAGCTGATCGTTTGACACATTTACCAGAATTTACCAGCTGAAAAAATCTCGGACTAAAACTGGTAACTGCTGACGGAGAGAGAACCGTATATTTACTCTCTTTTTTGACCTCTCAATAGTCAGAGAACCGAGTACGGGATCGATTTCCAGTAAAATCTGACTGATTCTGACTAGTCCGGACACGTACGGGATCGCAACTAATATACATTTTGGAAGCAATATAAAAAAAAGTCTATAAAAACTGAATTGGCATATTTTCTTGATAAAGAGGAATAAACTCCACTCAATTTCCCGATGTAATTAAAATTGGACCATTTTTTACCATTCGGTCCATTTTTTGGTCCGAAAAATAAATTGGAAATGGCAACCGTGGTACCAGTTTGACAGAATAAAACATAACCAAAGTTCAGAGAAAATAAGAATGCTGGATATGTTTGAACAGAAACGATCGCTCTTTTTTTTGGTAAACGCTAATAGTAACGTTACAATGTATCCTGGTCCCGACTTTTAAAAAATATTCAGCGGGACAATTTTCTCAAAACCAGTACTGTCCCGCCGAAATAGGTACGAATGGTCACCGTATTTATAAGCCTTTTAATTAGGTTTTGTCCTTTTTAGGCGCAATTTAAAGGCGTAGATCATTGTTTTAGTTCATAACTTTTCTTCCATGTGGTTGTTGGTGTGTTTCTTTCAGGGACGATCAGGGACCGAAAATAACTTTTTACTTTTGGTTCCATGTTATAAAAGTCCGGGGCAAAATATTGTCGTAGAACGATAATTTTCTTCTGTTCCCTTGATGCCAGGACCTGCTGGACAAGAATTCTAATTTTTCGAACTTTTTGAATAAAAGTCCAATACTAACTGAAAAATCCGGAATTTAATTTTGTAGTCCAGTAATAACACATTTTTTAAGGCGGAAAAAAGTCTTCTTTTAAAATCAAACAAACCGATTATCCAAATTAAACATACATATCGTCGTTTAAAGTACAAAACCGCGCAAAATGCAAAACCGCGTATGTGAAGTTGTAGAAATTATTTTCTAGAGCGTAAAAACACTCATATTTCAAAATGGTTCTCTTACAAAGCAATCGCATTTCTGGCTAGTATATTTCAGGACGAATGGATAAGGATTGAGCCAAGAGATTGTGTGAGCAAGTCCAATTTTTGGCAGCCAATGTCAGTTACGCGGTTTTTGCAGAATGACGATACGCGGTTTTGTACTTTAAACGACAATATTTGGTATCAATTGAAAGGGGACTAAAATAGCTTTAAAACAATAATATCAAAACTACCCCAGCTTTATTCTATAGTAAATAAATAACATATTTAATTGAAATATTTTACAATAGATGTCATTCCTCTTTTAGATATTTAATTTCTAAAGCTATTTTAGTCTTATTTCATTCGATAACAAATTTGTTTAATTTGGATAATCGGTTTGTTCATTATTAGGTAATAACTTTTACATATTTCGGCCTTAAAATATTTGGCCGTATATATGGCAACCCTTTAAAAGACTAAAACCATACTGCACATCTGCAGGTCAAGCCCTTTCATGTGACACCTCATTTTTGAAAATCGTACGAACGATACAGATTTTATGACGTGGTGGTCCGATTCGATATTCTAACATGTGGAAACTCCTTTCATGGAACTAAAGCTACGTTGCACACCCGAAGGACAAGGCCTCTCATGTGACACCTCATTTTTAAAAATCGAACGAACGATACCGATTTTATGACTTGATGTTAAATATTTTACGCAACCCTCTGCAGCAGAGAAATTTTAAATTCGATTTTCTAACATGTGGCAACTCCTTTCATGGAACTAAAGCTGATGCCAGATAAAACTTTGTAGCTTTGCGTGACATTTATAACTTTGCCAGCAAAGCGCCAGACGCAAAAGGTATGCCACAATGAACGCCAAGAAAACAATGTTGTACCGCTTTTTTTACTCATCAAAGTTGCTGTGGATTTTAATTATTTTGATTTAAAATTATCAGCAATGTAATTAAGTTTTATGTTTCTGCATGAAAACCCGAATTTGGACGAAACAAAATAAATATTAAACCGGCTGATTGTCAAAGCGCGCAAAAAGATGGGAGTTGACCATCTTTTCGCTTCGCGCTGCCGCTTCAACGATTTATGTGGCATGCTTTGTGCATTTTCATACAATTCATCTTATCTGTCAAAGCGAATCTGTCACGTAAAGCGAAGCAAAAGTTTTATGTGACATCAGCTTAAAGCTATGTTGTAAACCAGAAGGACAAGGCCTTTCATGTGACACCTCATTTTTAAAAATCGAACGAACGATACAGATTTTATGACGTGGTGGTCCGATTCGATATTCTAACATGTGGAAACTCCTTTCATGGAACTAAAGCTACGTTGCACACCCGAAGGACAAGGCCTCTCATGTGACACCTCATTTTTAAAAATCGAACGAACGATACAGATTTAATGACGTGGTGTTAAATATTTAACGCAACCCTCTGCGGCAGAGAAATTTTGAATTCGATTTTCTAAAATGTGGAAACTCCTTTCATGGAACTAAGGCTATGGTGTACACCCGAAGGACAAATTTAAAATTTTGATATTGAATCTTAATTATGTATTTATGTATATTCGTAAAATGGGCGTAAAAAAAGTTTTTAACCGACTTTCAAAAATGGAGGAGGTTATCAGTTCACCGGAATATATTTTTTTTTTATGTATGTTATCGCATAACTTTGGAGCACGTCAACCGATTTCGATAATTCTTTTTTCATCGAAAAGATAGTGTGGTCCAATACTAATCTGAAATCATGAAATATGTATATATATATATATATTATTTTTATGAGAATTGAAGTCGGTTTTTTTTGGTAAAAATTACTTGTGCTATCGCTGTTTATAAAATAAAAATTTATATCATATTGGCATGGTCCCTCGGCAGGCAATGGCAAACCTCCGAGTGTATTTCTGCCATGAAAAACAGCTTCTCATAAAAATACAGTCGCCGTTCGGAGTCGGCGTAAAACTGTAATTCCCTCCTCTTTGCGTGACAACATCAAGGCGCACGCCACAAGTCGGAGGAGAAGCTCGGCCAAACACTGACACATGTGTAAGCGCCATTCTATTATTATTATTATATTGGCTCAAACAATTTTCAAAATCTTTCTTTATTAAACGTAGTTTGTAGATTACAATAGAAGAAGCAGTTTGGCTTTCGTTTACGCATTACAGGGTGCCTCAAATGCGAAAGGGGAATAAATGAATGCGAAAGGGCAATTTTCAATGCGCTTGTCGCATTGTAGGGTGCCAATGTTCCGAATCGGGACACTACGTTACGGACGTTTTGCCGTTTAAAAAGTTAAATTTTTTAAAGCGATATTGTTGTACTTTATTAAAAGATATAGTGCTTAAAACGCAGGCTATTTGGAGCTTTGTTTCAAGAAGTAATATGGGCAAATCAGATTTCTCAAATAAGCGTGAAAAGAGCGTGAGTTGCAATCGATCTTCGACTGTGGTCGAAAGTGCTGATCGAACGAATTTTCATTTGGCATTGTGGCGCTCATTGATAAAAAAAAAAACGATTCGTTAGAGGACCTATGATTTTCCGCCCCTGATGAAGCTACGGAAGTTAGGGAAACGTTGGTCATAAAGTGAAGAAGAACCGAGAGTTTTCACTAGCACTTGCTCATGATAGTTCAACCAAGCCTAATTTAAAAATAATATAAATCTAAGCAAACTTGATCAGCACACAAAATAAGTATTTTTTTTATTTTGTTGACGATGATTCGCGTTTTCTTCCATATAAAAAAGGAAGAAGGCGGACCATTGTCCACTTTTTATTTTTTTTTTCTAGCCTATGCTCTTATAATTTAGGTTGTCAAGCAGTTGTTTTCCAAAATTGTTGCAGTGCTGGAAATTTCCAGTGGAATATTAGTTTAGGTACTAAAATTTAGGTTAACCGCACACCGGTAAAGGCTTTATTTTTTTTTGAATTGGGCGGTTATGTTTTAGCAAGTTGTCACCTTTCATTGGAATTTTTTCGATAGTGGAATTGTTCACTATGTACGTATGTATATGTAAATAAATAATTTAGTGGTAAAAAACGTTTAACTGATCATTATAAAAAAAATTTATTTCGCTTATACGAATGTCTACCACTGTATATCTAAATACATACTATGTATGCATATGTACATAATATGGCATATCAAAATAAAATAAAAATTTTATAAAAATATATGTACACTTACTTACGTTTTATTTTACTTACTTAGCAGATCAAGTATGCACATACTTAGGCATATATATGTACATATGTGTATATGCAATATGTGATAATGAATATACATATGTATGTATGTATGTATGTAGTACATAGTAGCAAGATACAAAGCATATACAATACACAACATAGATTTGGTAGTACGAGAATGTTATAGCGGCATATCAGTAGCAGTGCGTTTAAAAGTACTGTAGATATACTGTTTTCAGTAACATACACGCTAAGTTGAATACATCATATACCTGAAAATATAAGAGTTAACATAATGTTGCAACGGGTAAATATGCGCCCTACCTTACACCCTTGAAAAAATAAGAACAAACTCTTTGAAAAAAAGGGCTAAACTTGTTGATATCATAGTGTTTATGACATTATGGTTGATATCAAATTGATATGAATAAAATACACATTTGCCTGTATACATATTAGGGGGATTGACTCGGTCTTTCCAAACCGGTTTCCGCTGGATATCTATAGGCGGCTTTTTGAAGTCTTGTTTTTTTCGCATATATCTACTTTTAATGTAGTGACACACTCCACCTCCGAAGAAGCTTTTTTTATCGCAGAAGTACACTTGAAGGTTTGCCATTGTCTGCCGAGAGCGACCGCTATTCGAAAAAGCTTTTTTTGATTTGTTTTTCTTCTTATCTAAAAAAAAAACTTTGAACTGATTTTGCTTTGCTCTTTTCTAAATAAAAGCCATCTTTACTGTTGATAGTTTTTTTTTTGGTTATGACATCATACCAACATAAGCTTTTTCACTATATGAAAACTATGTAAAAGAAACCCGGTTTATCCGGTGTTTTCAAATTGCAGTTTTTTCGAATAACTCAAAACTGGTTTTGTAAAAGTAGGCGAATAATCGAACACCCTAATACATACATATATGATAGACATTTAGGGTACTCACAGTTCTATATTATCTACTGTGTTAATTTTGCCACCTGGCAACTTTAAAACATTTTACCAAGTTTCTCTTTGCGCCTGCCTGGAGCTGGCAAAGGTTATTTTTTTTTTTTTTGCGCTGTGCTAGCTGAGTATAAAAAAGAGAAGAGAGAATAGAGAGAAATATGTATGTGGTTTGTTGATGCTCTCTAAACACAAACGCGTGAAAGGCAAACGGTCTAGCAATGCGTGGTATTGTTGATCAACTTAATACTTTATTTAAACATAAGGGTTGCTCACAGTTCGAGTGTGTTATCTTGTTAAAGTTGCCACCTTTTAACTTTAGAAGTAAACTGTGAGTACCCTAAATGTGTAGAAGATCACAAGTTAGAATGTCAATCGATTTCTAAGATTGGGATTTACAAGTGCATTTCTCGAAATCGCTGCCTAAATAAAAGTGGAAAATTATTCACGCAAAGAAAATACTACGCTTTAAAAGTACAGTTCATAAGATAATAAGATGTTAACATCTTAATAGCAAATAATAGTAGTGGTTAAAAGTGCGTGCTACTACCCCGCAGGGCCTAGGTTCAAGTCCGGTTTCCGACCAACATCAAAAATAGCCTCTCGGCAGATTATAGCAAACCTCCGAGTATATTTCTGCCATGTAAAACATCTTCTTACAAAAATACAATCGCTGTCGGAGCTGTAATTCTAATCTATTATTATTATTAATAAGCAAATCTATTTAGAGGCCTCTACCCCCCCACTAACCTTGGTAAACTTTAAAGCACAGTTTGGGACTTTTAGTTGTATTGCTACTACTAACTTCCTATGAATTCTAGGCTTAAAGATTTGACGAATCCGGCGTATCTTCAATATCAGAACGGAGAGATAATGTGGAAACTCTCTAAACAGCTATCATATTAGTTTCTAAACTCTGGTTAGCCGTGTAATTTTAGTTCATAATATTGTGTACCAGAAAAGGGTTTTGAAGTACTGTTGTTTAGATATATTACCTAATGAAATGGCGAATTGAAGCTATCCCTTTCGAACTATTGTGTACAAATAGGATTCCCTTTTCAATATATGAATCGCCAGGTCTCAGATTTTCTAAGCAATATAAAGTAAATCATTGCAACAAATATTATAGATGTTCATAAATAGTAATAAGGAGGTTGCTACATATACCAATATGATATACGCGTCTATACATATATCAAATAATCGTACACAAAGATGTTAGATATCCATACCTGAACTTAAAGTGAAAATAAGGAGTTAAGTAAAAAATGCAATAAACTTACATACCATAGAAATGTACTGCATAGTATACTTTATTTGTAATTCAGATTTTAATTAAAGGTATTATAAATGTATACATACATATTACTATTAAATACAATATAAATTGTAACACACATATTTAATGATCGTTATAGTATAAAATGGTTTTATCTTTTACTTGTTTGAAATATTTTGTTTTTGTTTAATTTTGCAACGTCTAAGAGCAATGTTTTTTGTTTTTGTTATTGCAAGTTTTAATCCAAAGGGAAAATACACACTCAGCTGTTCTTGAAATTAAGCGTCAAAATATCTTTTTTTACTTAATTTTCGTTCGTCATGGATGTTATAGAAATGGTTCACCTTTCATGTTCTACGTAAAAAGTAAAAAACAAAGCAAAATTAAATAAAACAAAATCCTTCATTTTTCTTTCTGCAAAAGAAAGTATAACAAACAAACAGCAATTGCAATTGCCATTAATTTAGAATTGCATGCTAGTTTTAAAGCGCTCTTCCAGCTGTGCTGATAATTTATATAAAGTTTTATTTTTAATCAAAGTCTGTAATTGAATGTTGGTGAGTTTCCTATTGCAGCCTGAATTTTTGATCCGTGTTGCGCTGGAAATCTTCAAATTATTTTTGTGTTTTCTTTGCATCGTATTGTTTGATGTTTCATTATCTTTTACGTTTTATGCCAAAATGTAAACACGCTGCTATGTGTATGTGCTACTAATTATCCGATATTAAGTATCATCATCTAATAAGTGATCTACATTATTGTTGTACACTACATATGAATGAGTACATACCAGAATATGGATTATTTTAGTTATTAGTATATAAATATTCAGGTTCATATATTGAAATTATGAATATCGAAATTCATCCTTAATGAAGTGCGTTTATACGTTTTATTCTTTTGGATTGCTCTATGTAATGTACGTAGTGCAGTTTATGTAAATCGTAAATCTTTCTTTCATGGGGTTGGATTAGGTTGGTCTGTATTTCTTAAATTGTTTCTCTTAAAATAATTCTGGTTATTTATGTAGTAGTACTTTAATGTTATGTATAAGCATACATCTTAAATGCCTATATGGGAAATAAAGAAAGATATATTGTATAATATATAGTAGATATTTATGATATTTATATGCATATGTTTTAAGTTTTTAAAGGTCAAGGATTACAAGACATACAAAACAAAAAATCTAAATAGAAATTAGCGAAATAATCAACAGAGACGTTGTTTATAATATTAAAAAACAATGTTAATTCTGCTAAATAAAAATATTCATACAGTTATGTCTGATGGCATTTGTATCACTATTTTTAACTACCCATGTTAAACGTTCGGGATTAATTTTCAATTTCTAACCTAACATAATCAACTACAAAATTTCGGACTGCAAAAATACTTGGAGAACGAATTTTCAGCTTTCACGCTTAAACTTTCTGAGGAAATTCTTGATGACATTTGAGAAGAACTCAAAGCCCGATGCAAAAGTTCTGCAAACATTTCCATAGTTTACTATCTTAAAAGTTATGCCGAAGTCACGCAAATTTAGAAACATCAAGTATAACAGCACCTTCAGGGCACTGGCGACTCGAAAAATTAAATTAATCTTGCAGTTAAACAACTATAAACTTTTCTCTTCGGGCAAATTAATAGTAGCTTGTTGGTGTGTTTTGAAATCCTCCAGAAACATGCATTTAATACAGAAACATATAGACGAGCTTAAATGTCCGTATTCGCAACAAACTATCTTCCTACTAACGCAACAGAAACAAGTGCAGCAATTACTACTTAAAAAACGTACCTGCCACAGCACGCAACAAAAATTCTTATTATGTTCCAGTTTTGCTTTCGAAAAGCATTTTGCTCTGCTGAAAGGTTTTATGCACAGATATTTCTTGAAATTGTAAATTTAGTACGAGCGTTTTGTATGTACTAAATAACTTGAACTTTTACCCGACGAATTCAGGTAACCGGCAGAAGCGGTTGAACCTGTGAAAAAACAAAATGTTAACATTTATTGAGGGGAACATCAGGTTGATTTGGCATAGCTACACATAATTGACGATACAGTAACCCAGTTAGCATTCAAATTGTGATTAGTTTTACGGGGAAACTATATTCTGCAATATTCTCATACAAAATATTAGTGTATTAAAATCGTCATTATTAAGTATATAACTACGCAATATAAATTAAGAGATTAATACTGAAGTTTTAATAGAGATATCAATATACGCTTAAATAATATTTCTGTCGATGTGGTATGCGTATAAGTAATACTTATAATTACCAGCCACGCATCTTCGTTAGCACGCAAGATAAGTGAAATTTCTGTCTTGTTTTTTTTTCTTTTTACAAATCATAGTCAGCACTTAATTAACGAAATG
>NW_023462816.1:0-16934 GCF_013731165.1 Rhagoletis pomonella | reverse complement strand
GATTTTATAAAAGTAAGCCATAAATTAAAAAAAAACGTCTACGACAAAAAGTACCATCCAAACTGTGTATTTTTTTATTACCTAAAAATTTTGATAAATAAGAGCCTAATAACATTAAGAAATTAAATTGCAGTATGGTTGTTTTTGCAAATTTGATATAGCAAGTTTTGAAACAGAAACTTTTACATAGCTATCCTTTTTTAGGTTTTCGAGTTCTCTCCTCCATGAAGATTGGTCTGCTTCTTTTTTACGACCTCTTCCACTATACACCGAAACTACCACGTTTTCTTGAAGTTTTCTAAGTTCATGCGAAGATGGAGATTTTCGAAAGTGTATAAATAAGTATTACAGCGACTTTTGCAAGAGTAATTAGCATTTGATGCTATTTTTTACAGAATATAGAAAGATTTTGCACTGTGTTGTTAGTGGACATGAAAGTACTTTCAATAATGGTACGTTAAAATTTTTTATTGTAATTCCAAAACTAATTTGTTTTAGAAAATAAAGAGCAAGAAAGAAAAAATTGCATAAAAATTCAAAAGAGGAAGGTATGCAGTGGCGGATACAGGGGAGGGGGAGAAGGGTGAAGGGCGATGGGTGCGATCGCCCACCCCTGCCCAGGAAAAATAAAATTTATGTTAAATAAATTACCTCGTAAGCAGAAATTTTGAAAACAATTTCTGTTAAAAAGTTGTTTTGTTCATTTTAACCTTCAATTATAGTAAAGAGCCCCATAATCGGCTCTGCAGTAACCTCCAATATACATACCCCAGTAAAATAATTATATGTGCAAAATGTTTTTCCTCATTTTAGCTCTATTAAAGAAGAGTAAAACTTTTGCTGTATAGCCTTTAGGTTATCAGTATTTCATATGTTAAGTTGACGTTCCTTTACAACTTTAATCACCATTTTCACAAACAATAGTTAATATTCAATAGTAAATAATTATATGTGCAAAATGAAGTATTCTGTTCCGCCTGCTCCAGTGTAAAAATTTTTCTACAGAAAACTACATCAATGACTGTGTGGCAAAAACTTAAACATATACAGGGTGTCCCAAAACTCAACGTCAAGCCGAAATGGGGTGACAGGATTGATTGTAATCATCATGAGAAAACTCAGAAAAAAAAATCTATCCCATGCAATTGGAAAATTATGGGCATTTAAGAAAAACTTAGAAATTTGGTCAAACTGTAACCATTTTTCGGTTATTGTGGTTAATTTTTATTATTTTTGTTCATTTAAACTTTGGAACCTTAACCCTTAATAACATTTCTAGAACCTAAGTCAAAAATAATGACGCAATTGCCCCAAGTTTTCTAGAATTAAGACTATTTGTTAAACTATGAATTAAAAATTTTTATAATTTGTCGACTTTGAAAGGCCCTCTTTTAAAAAAAATGTACTAAAGTGCCTTGGCAAGTGCCATTAAAAGTTCGCGAATGTAATCAGGATTGTAAAATGGAACAATACTTGTTAGTTTCATACTAAAAAAAACGAGTAAAAAAATAAAAACCTCAAGTAACCCGATTTTTGCTAACCCATTTTACTCAGTTTAAATGTTTTTTATTCGCACAAGCTCTTGGTAGGTTCTTAATTTTACGGCAAAATGATGAGAGAGATGGATAGTGGACATGTTTGCCATGAGCGTGCGAGACAGATAGTGACGCCTCTTTTACCAAAGTCAACAAAAGTAAGTAAAATTAATAAAATAATGAAAAATCTTGACCTAGTTTAGTTTAGGTTTATTGGAATAAAAGTCAGATAGGGTAATAACATTTTTTATAACAATAAATGTTCAAATTGTTTACCATCAGCTTTAATACACGCACAGATCTACTTATTAGCCGGGCATATCCTCGAGAGTGGATGTCCTCAGCAGCTTGAGAAATTCGTTCACGCAGCTTGGCTACGCTCTCAATAGGCTTTGAATAAACTTTTTCTTTGAGAACGCCCCAAAAAAAAAAGGGGGTTTAAATCTGGGGAACGGGCTGGCCACTAGATAGTGCCTGAACGTCCAATCCACCTTCCCGGATATTCCTGGTCAAGGAAATCTCTTACTTGTACTGCGTAATGCGCTGGGCAGCCATCTTGTTGATACCACATGTGGCGACGATCTGTTAGTAATATGTCCTCTACCAAAGTTGGTAAATTTTACCGTAAAAAATGTAGGTAATTCGTGCCATTCAAGTTCTCAGGCAGGTCTAAAGGTCCAATAATTTTGCCGTTTAAAATTCCGGTCCACAGGTTTACTTTAAAGCGATACTGGGATCTGTCTTCTCGCATTAAATGTGGATTCGCCACATGCCACTCGTGAAAATTGTGTAAGTTTACGTAACCATCTTTTTTAAATGTAGATTCATCTGACCAGAGAATTTTTTGGATGAATTGGGGATTTTCATTATGCCTCTGTATCATTGTTCTCCAAAATGAAATCCTTTCAGGATAATCTCGAGGAAGAAGACTTTGAACTCGTTGTACGTGAAACGGATGCATTTCGGCTCTTTGTAAAATGCGATGTGCTGTGCTTTTGGGTATTCCCGTTCTTTCTTCAATTCCACGAACGGAAATACTCGGGTCATCTGCGAAAGCGAGCTCTGCCTCCAGCCCGTATTTGATTCGGGAAATGGCCGCCCTCTGTGAGTGAACGGTGCACATTAACAAACACGCGGTGATCCCGATAGCGCTTTAAATTTGGATATCTTTCCCGATAAAGTCTAGCGGCGGCACTTGCGTTGCATCTGCATTCTCCATAAATGAGGTGCATGTTCGCATGTTCTTGTGAAGTGTAGCGCGTAGGCATGGTAGATAACAGGGATGCCAACACAAAAGCCCAATTCCAAAAGAGAGAAGCCAAAGTTGCCGGTATGTAATCAACAAGTCCAATTCACAAAAATTTAAGTCCAAAAAGCCAAAGTTGTCAGTACTAAATCAACACAAGCGAATACGGAAAGGTGCGCTGTAGACGAATGAGCGAAACGTACTAACTGCAGTGTTGCCGTTACAGCGTCAGACTGGTCTCAGACCAGTGTTGCCGGGCATAATTATTAGTGGTAGCCACATTCCTTTAAAAAAGGGCTAAAAATAGCTAAAAATAGTCGTTGTGGCTAAAAATGGTAGCTAAATTTTTTTACTTTCATATTACATTTATAAGTATACACGTAAACATTTTCAATAAGTAATGGTATATAAAAACAATGAACTCTGGAAAAAAGCTAATATTTTATCCAACCAAAAACCTTTTTGTATAAAAGGAGAAATATACGACACCAGCTTGCTGGTTCCATCAAGTGATTGTACCATCAGGCTGGAAGCATACAACTTATCAGCATGCTGGTACAATATTTATTTTTTTAAAAATGAGGTCGAGGAAAGATCGAAATGATTAGACCAGAAATTTCATAATTTTTCTAGCATTTTGTTAAGCATTGTTTTTTTTTTGTAATTCACAACGGCAATATCGTGAACGTAATCTTCCACAAACACGGCTTTGACTCATATAGTGCAAGAAATTTTTGCCAAAATACTTTTTACTTAGAAAATTTAGCTAATTTCACCACTCACGACACCAGTATGCTGGTACAAAGAACGTAAATCTATAAGAGGAGACAACAAGTTATAATTGTAGCGAGTGTGAACATCAGGAGCGTGCCTTCTCTTTTCATCCAATCACAAAACGTATTTGGGCAAAAGAGAAAGCACGCTCCTGATGTTCCCACTCGTTACAATTATAACGTGTTGTCTCTTATAGATTTACGTTCTTTGGCTGGTACAATCACACCACAAAAACATACACGGTCAATCGACTTGATGGGTCGTTTAACAAATTTAGCATATTAAGGGCCGTGAACTTATCTATTTTAAACTATAGTTAAATCGTTAACAGATAAGTTAACAGCCCCAACACTTTTACAGTATGTATGGATAAAAGCGTAAGGAGCATACAATACATATATGTATATATATCAGTCTTTCTTAGTTTAAAAATTCATCTCTTACATAAATGCAAAAAAAAAAAACAAATTAAGCATATACAACTTTTTCATGTCAAGTATGAATAAATTCTAAAAAGGGCTAGGGGCAATTTTAAATTTATGTGGCCAAAAAAATTATGTGGTAGCTAAATCTAGCCCCAAAGGGCTAAAACGGCAACACTGTGTCAGACTGGTAGCGTAGCAAGCGCAAGCGTTTAAACCATATATGTAATACTTCTATATTGGCAGTAAGCTAACTCCTCAATGTGTAAGCATTCCGAAATCAAAGCCAGACAGTCTAGTACCGTTTTTGTCAATGAATTGTGTACTTGAGTGCCGTTTTTGTATATGTGTTGTTCCTTTTCTATCGTACGTGTTTATTGATATATCTGTACTGTAGTGTTTTCGGACGGTACTCCGTCGGATTTAGACAGAGAAACAAAACATGTGGGTGTGGTGGTAAACGAGGACAAGACGAAGTATCTCCTGTCATCACTCAAATAGTCAGCGCTTTCGCGCCTTGGCACCCACGTCCTTGTTGACAGTTATAATTTCGAGAAAGTGGAGAATATCCTTTACTTGGGAACCAGCATCAACACCGATAATAATGTCAGTAGCAAAATTCAATGCAGGATCACTCTTGCCAACAAGTGCTATTTCGGACTGAGTAGGCAATTGAGAAGTAAAGTCCTCTAGCTGTACAAAAATCTTATTCTATAAGTCACTCATCATGCCTGTGTTGGTTTATGGCGCGGACGCATTGACAATGAAAACATCTGATGAAGCGACTCTTGGAAAGAAAGATTCTGCGAAAGATTTATGGGCCTTTCCGCATTGGCGACAGAAAGTACCGCAGACGATGGAACGCAAGCTGTATGAGCTTTATGATGACATGGACATAGTGCAGCGAATCAAAATGCAACGGCTACGCTGGCTTGGTAATGTCGTACGAATGGACAGAAATGCTCCAGCTCTAAAAGTATTCAAGGCGGGTCGCGATGGTGGAAGAGGGAGACCCACTGCGATGGAAGGACCAAGTGGAGCAGGACTTGGCTTCACTTGGCATTTCCAAATAGGCAAAAGATTCAGTTGGTTATTGGTATGTAACTTGCGGACTTCAGCTTTCACAAATTTGACAGATATTCGAACATTGTACTTTCTCTTAAAACAAAACCATTTGTCTAAATACTTTTTGGGTACTCGCACTGTTTTAAAGTTTGGCGTTTCTCAAGTCCGGCTTCTATATTTTTTATTTTTACTTTAGCTTTCATTTTGACTAATTCTGATAACAGTTGATTTGTTTACTTTAAACTCATCTCACATCGCTTTAACGGAAACACCACTTTTTAGTTTTTCCAGAATACTGGTAACCCTGCAAACCAAAGTTCCCGAAATCTTAACGAAATCTTTAGGAGTATCTGATTTCTGTAACGATTTTTTTAAGAATCTTCAAAGAAAATTATACAAAGTGGTGGACACGAACGTAAAGAAATTTCTGTACGAAAAATAAAGAAAATTCTGAACAAAATATGCAAGAATTTCTTCACATAGCAGCATTATTTTCATTTCTTTACCGATTTTCTTCCGAAATTTTGTTAAAGAATGGAAGTCTGCATAGTTTATTTCATTTTAGAAAATTCGGCGAAAAATCGGATGGGATCTTTCCGAATTCTTTAAAATTTCTCTACGATTCAGAATACTCTGAAAAAATGGTTTGCAGGGAAGTCAAAGAAAGGCAAAAAATTCACTCTTTGTGTGTGTGTGGCATGCACAAACAAAGAATGCTGTAGGTATTGAGGTTAAATTGTTTTGAAGTTGCTTTTAAAAAGGTTACAATGTTGTGTTTTAAAGACTTGAGGGTTGCGGTTACCGTGTACGCACTGTAAATATTTTTCATCGGATAAACAGAAATTAAGTTACGAACAGTTATAAGGCTCAACCGATGAAAAGCGCGTATTTAGACATTGAGTCCAGATTTGAGGGGTTATTCAAAATTCTAAGTATGCATATTTTTTGAGCTTCTATCTATATATATAGATCTATAACTTTAGCAGTCACACCGTGTTATAATCCCGACGAAATCCTTGACAGTGGTTCCGTGAGGGGAACGGTACATGACGGTAAGAAGTTTAGTTTGGCTAGGCTTTTGATGCTTCCTCTTCGTAAAATAAACATGCGCAGTAAAAAGTTAACTATTTAAATCGACGAATAGTTTTATATCAACTTTTGTGGACTTCTGTTTATGTGTTTTTGTACAACATACCTCTATTGGTTACAAATATTTTAAACTATTTTTTAGTAAGTAAGTTATTGGTTTTGAAAAAAAAAAAGTGTATAGGAGGCCCCCTAAATTTCGTTCTGGCTACGCCCATGCCTACTGGTGCTTCTTAAATAAAAAAGTATGCCTTGGCACACCAACAAAAAGTTCACGATCCTCTAATTTCTACACCCATTTCTCATACAGTATCATTATAGCGACTTAAAAGGAAATTAATATTACACCTCTACTAATATTGAACACCAGCGAACTCAAACTCCATTTGGCCTTCTTCTGCCAACGCCAGCAGAATCCAGTACTTTCCCTGCAGTGAAATCCCAAACTAGTCAGGAAAAATACTAGTTTACAACTAGAACTTCCAGACAGAAACCAAACTAGTTCGAAAATTACCAGACTTGTACCAAGTACAAAACGATTTATTCATGCCCTGTTTTATTTTACTTCGACAGTTTAATACAATAAAGTACACAAAATAGTATTATATTATTCAATTATATCAATCCTGTTAAATAATGATTATTATTCATAATGATTATTAATTAACGCATTTTTTTTGGATAACCGTTTAATGGTTAAATACCTATATTACCACATTTTTAATGATTAATAACACTATGCGACAGTCAAAATCGGGATGGGATGAAACCAACGGGAAATGTTATATCGGTCAAAAACAAGTTATACGTGGCCCGGCGTTTCGCTGGGTCACGTCTAGGAATCGAGATATATCGATTTGAAGTTAGTAACTATCATATAGGGGAAATTGTCACCTTTGGTGGTCTTGTTTTTTGACATAACTCGAGAACCACTAGTCCGATTTTGCACAAACAAATTTAAAAAAATTAAAAATTGCAATTCCTTTAATCTGTTAATATAACGTTTTTCTATATACTCAACAGTTTTGCCGGTAAAAATAAATGTATTAAGAAAAAAAATTATTTTTGCCTAAAAAGTAAATTTTTTTTTTTAATTCATAAAAAATCCAAAACGGAAAAAAGTGTCACGTAAAGTCACATAACCTATGAATAAAATGAGACATACATCATGAAAATCAATGTATGCGTTTCGCTTTTATTCAAAATTAAGTAAAGGTATGAATTTTAAAAATTCGCTCGAGATATGCTCAAAATTCCTTGGAAAAAAACATTGATGACTTTTTTTTATTGTCAGAATTAAAAAAAAAATAAACAAAAGGTTTTTACACAAATTGCACCCACAATTTGATTTTTATGGTAGCGGTAACAAACTCAAAAACGGTCATAAATGTGCGTGGACAATTAAAAGGAAAAAAGGAAAGTGCACTTTTTTAATTATTTGGGTTTTTTCCGTTGGCTACCTGCATGATTTTTTACACAAATTGCACCCACATTTATGAGTGGTCATGTTTTAGAATGTTTCGAAAAATTTAAAACGCACACGAATCAGTTATATAGCCACCCTTAAAAGATGCGCCAATTCATAAGTACCTCTCAGTAAAATATTGAAACTAACGTAGTATTTATAGGTGTTCATTGATCGATTTTTGTCATTCAACAAGTGTCTCCGAACGCGTAAAGTACGATTTTTTTAAAGTGACGAAAAAGTAATAAAAGTATAAAACCGAAATGAGTGCAAATTGTCCAGAAAATATTAATTTATTTTGTTACGTTTGTGGCAAAAGAGCTTTTTCAACAAATACTGCATTACTCACTGAGCAAGTGGAGCGCGCTTTTAAACTTTATTTTGATTCCGAAATAATTCGCGCCGTTTCGTGGGTCCCAGACAAAATTTGTAAAACGTGCTGCAATGGTCTTAACATGTGGATCCAAGGGGAAACGCAGTTCACTTCGTTTTGGTGTACCAATGATTTGGACTGATCCAGGAGAGCACAATTCCAACAACTGTTACGCTTGCGCAAACAAAATATGTGGAGTAAATCGTAAAGGCCTTAAACGAAGAGTTTACATATCTGTTAAAAGTGCACAAATACCTCTACCGCAATCGGATGAAATACCAATTCCACCGCTTCCAAGTCCTGACAGATAAACTTCTTTTTCTATTGAAACAATGGATCAATCGGATTTCACCTATAAACCAACACCAGAAGCCGGCCCATCGAACAAAATAATTCCAATATCACAAGCAAGAATGAACAAGATTGTTGCAGAATTAAACCTTTCTCAACGTGAAGCAGAAAAACTTGCCCAGCTTTTGAAAGAAGGCAACAATTTGGAGCCTAATGTCAAAGTCACCGGATATCGAAGACGACAATTGCTATTCCAACGGTACTACACACTCAACGAAGGGAGCACATTTGTTTACTGCCACGATATAAAGGGACTGATGGAGGCGATGGCCATTAATTATGTCGCAGCTGATTGGCGAATGTTCATCGATTCTTCGAAATCAAGGCTGAAAGTCGTTTTGCTACATAAATATAATAAAAAACCAAGCATTCCCATTGACTACAGCACAGACATGAGCGAAACATACGATTCCATGAAAATAATTTTGGATAAAGTTTGCTACACTGATCACATGTGGCGGATCAGTTGTGATCTGAAAGTCGTGGCGATGCTAAGAGGTCTCCAAGGAGGCTATACGAAAAACATGTGTTTCTCGTGTCTTTGGGATACCCGATTTAAAGGAAACCAATACGAAACGCATGACTGGCTTGCTCGAGATCCAACGGAGAAAGGACACAACTGGTTAAATGATCCACTGGTGCCAATGGAGAACGTCCTCATGCCCCCTCTCTATATCAAACTGGGAATCGTAAAAAATTTCATCAAGGCCATTGTGAAGCAACCGAAAATTCTTGATTGTTGAAAAATATTTTCCTACCAATCAGCGAAGCAAAATTGAAGGAAGGTGTTCTGAATGGGCCAGATATACGAAAGCTCATGAAATCAAAGGAATTTAAAGGTGCTTTAGACGGTAATGATTACTTTGCGTGGAGGGCAGTGAAGAAAGTCATACGATATTTTTTGGGAAGTACGCGAGCACACTATTACCCCGCTCTTGTGACCAAGATGTTGCACTACTTCCAGAAAATTGGAGTGAATATGTCCCTCAAAATTCACTTCTTGCATCACCATCTCGAATACTTCAGCAAGCAGCTAGCCTCAGAGTCGGATGAACATGGCGAGCGCTTCCATCAAGTGGCAATGCCAATGGAAACGCGATATAAAGGCAAAAGACTCGATTCGCTGGTGGCTGAAATTTGTTGGTGGTCGCAAAAGACGTACGATCCCGACAATGAAAATCAATATTCTTGTCAAAATGAGATACCTTCACTTAATTGTGAATAAAAGCGAAACGCGTCCATCGATTTTCATGATCTATGTCTCATTTTGCTTAAAGGTTATGTTACTTTGCGTGAAAGTAATACGACTTGCCTTTTTTTCCGTTTTGGATTTTTTATGAATTTAAAAATTAAAAAAATTAAATATTTTAGGCAAAAATTTTTTTTTTCTTCATACATTTATTTTTACCGGCAAAATTGTTGATTATATAGAAAAACGTTATATGAACAGATTAAAGGAATTGTAATTTTTAATTTTTTTAAATTGGTTTGAGCAAAATCGGACTAGTGGTTCTCGAGTTATGTCAAAAAAAAGACCACCAAAGGTGACAATTTCCCCTATATGATAGTTACTAACTTCAAATCGATATATCTCGATCCTAGACGTGACCCAGCGAAACGCCGGGACACGTATAACTTCTTTTTTACCGATATAACTTTCCCCGGTAGTTTGAACCCTTCCCGATCACTGACCCCTACCATTTGTCTCACAGTGTAATTACCCTGCAGTGAAATCCCAAACTAGTCAGGAAAAATACTAGTTTAAAACTAGAATTCCCTGACAGAAACCGATTGATTCATGCCCTGTTTTATTTGCCTTCGACAGTTTAATACATAAAGTTCATAAAATATTATAACTTTTATTTGGGTATGTTGTAAACCATTTAATCGAATACGTATTCAATTATACCAGGCCTGTTAAATAATGATTAATATTCATAATGATTATTAATTAAAGCATGTTTTTTTTGATAACCGTTTAATGATCAAATACCGATATTACCACCTTTTTAATGATTAATAATTAATTACTTAAAAAAATGTTAATTAATTCATTAATTTTAATTACATCACTATTTTGTTATTTTTGATCATTTTCAATTATTTTAGACTTTTTTTAATTACACGATTAATATAATTATTTGATAAATTTCTGTTATCAATCAACAAGCCAAACTATACACAAAAATTAACTAGCTGCTTGAATTACTTATTTATTTTATTCTTATAAAAATCTCAAATTTTAAACATTAATTATTACTTTTATAAATTTTCAAAAATAACAGACTGAAATGGGCCAAATTAGTGAATTTAATTTATTTTCATGAAAACTTTAATTTTTATTTTAGTTCACTCAAAAATGATCTAAAGAATTCATTTTATTTTTAACTAAAATGTTTTCTTTTGCATATTAAATATTATTGAAAAGGATAAAAATATAGTATTTATTGTACCCGAAACCTTTTACTTTTAATAACATTTAACGAAAAATGCATTCAAATTTATATTCAAAAGTTTGAAATATATACATATGTATTTTTTTGCTATTATATATTAAAGTGTACTTAAAAGCTTTTATTGTATATTCATGAATTCATTTTATTTTTTGACTCCCAAAGTAGTGGTTTTGGTCCATAATTAGACTAGTATTTTTCTGTCTATTGTGAACTAGTATGAGACTGGTATATTTCTGACCGAAATCTGAAAATTGCCATCTCGTAGGACATTCCCATGTTAAAAATACCAGTTGATTGCATGTAAAAAGGATAGTTGGCTGACTAGTTGGGCATGCGGTTCATACTAGTTGTGAGGTAGTTCACAACTAGTTCATTTGACTACAGGGTAACTTTTTGATCATTTTCAATTATTTTAGACTTTTTTTAATTACACGATCAATATAATTATTAGATTAACCCATTAATGATGAGACCCCAAATTTCGAAGTAGAGATCTGAAATTTTAAGGGTAGGCTACGATAGGGCATAAAAACACAATTGTAAAAAAATAAAAGGTAATCCTTGGCCGATATGGGCGGGCCCGCCCGTTACATACATGTAACAACAGGCCGGATATGGCATACATTTGTTTTAAAGTAAGAGGGTGGGATTTTCCTATGATAAGAATGTAATCTTTACTATGATTTCAAAAACGAAATGGTAAATATTCATTCAACTGCAAAAGAGTACTTAAAACGATATAAGAAAGAAGTTAAAAGTTCACGTCTGTTTATAAAAGTGAAGTTTCTAATAAACAAAGTTTTACATTCACTTGTGTTAAAAATATATGTTTTAAGAAAGATAAAAGTAACAAAATACAAAGTTTATAAAGACAAAAAATGATAATTTTTGAAACACTTAAAACATAAGCCGACATTACATTTTTCACAACAAGTTGTTACGCTGGAGATGCAGCCATCTCCTTGACATCTGCGCCGTTTGTTATTTGGTATAACAGAAATGAAGTGGTTGCAACGATCATAACGGGAACACTGAGCTTCTTCTCGAGTTTTTGGGTGTCGAAAGCCACTGGGTGGTTTTGGTATACCCAGTGTCGTACAATAATATTCTGCTATAGCGCGGCGGAACTGAAGTTCAGAGAGCGCTGAACCAGACTTGCGATGTAGCAGCCAGGCATTTTGAACAGAAACATCGATAAGCCAAGTGAAAATTGCGAACCACCATTTTTTCCCTCTGGCTCCGATGCGGTAGGCATTTACATTTTGGTCCGTTCTGTCAACTCCACCCATACCAGCGTTGTATGTGGTGACTGCATATGGACGAGGTATGTTTATTGTTCTCTTCTCAACTCTAGAATACCTGCCTACTTTGCTTATGGGATTTTTTCCAAAAACGGTGGAACCAATAGTCACTACCGAATTATCTACCCATTTAGTGATATAAATATCAACAAAATCAATCTTTGGACATGATTTTGGTAACATATTTTCTCTCAAAGTTCCAGTACCGTAGTAACCACGTTGTTTCAATCCTAACAACATTCCCATTGAGGTGAATAGGTTGTCAAAATAAAAGGCAAAAGGAAGATGCTTTGTATTCTCATCGAAGTCGTCAATCATCGAAAATAATGGCGAAGCATTTTTGCTATATTTCGGTGGATATTCTGGGTTTGTGCGCGGGTTGTTCCCTTGATACATTCCGAAATTGATGAGGTAGCCAAGTCGTGTATTCAAACACCACATTTTATATCCAAAACGTAAAGGTTTACCCCGAATAAATGGTTTGCATCCATGACGTCCATAGTATTCCACCATGGACTCGTCGTATGATAAATCGGGTTCTGGCTTGAAATTTTTCAAGAACTTTTTTTTTAGAGCATCAGTAAGTGGTCGCAATTTCCAAATTTTGCCTCAGCAGAATAACAGTCAGCATCAACAAAATGAAGGTAGCGAAGTATTAATTCAAACCTATCACGTCTTATCGCATCTGACATCATACCGCAGAAAAAATCTTTATCGTTTGACCAGTAATCTCTTTTGGTTGGTCGGGACGTATAACCAGTGATCAACATAACTCCTATTACGACTTTCATTTCAGTTAAAGTCACATTTGGATTTGGTGCATCATTCAAGACCGCGTATTTATTTGTTTCGTCGCAAATAAGTTCCAAAATATCTTCACTGAAAAATTTTTCAAATTGTTGATGTGGTTGTAGATTACTGCAGTCAGTGTAATCGGGCTCTGGAAAGGCTAATCTATCACCAGTTCTTTCTTCAGCATCAAGCCACACCATATCATTTGTTTTAATTTTTTTATTCGCGCGAGGAAGGCATGGTCTGGATGTTGAGGCTCTTTTCGAGCCTCGTACTTCCAGCTTTCGTGGTGTTAGTTGAATAAATACTGCCTCCTTTTCAGGTGTTTTTTGCGCTACCTCTTCAGATTCGAATTCGGTGGCTTGCTGTGTAGAAGGGGCGCGTGGAATACTCACTTCCTCCGCTGACGTTGTTTTTTTCGAATCGCAAAATAACGATTTTGGAATACTATGAGTTGAAGTTGAGACTGGTGATTCCAAAAGACTAGTGTCTATGTTTTTGTATGAATTATTTACAACATCTGTTATGAACGCATTGATTTCCTCTTCTGGAACGGTGTCAGAGAGCATACTGTTTTCTCCTGACGGAGACACTAATTCACATGGAGCCATTAATTGCTTTCGCGGTAAATTTAGCAAATCACCACCATCATCTTCATCAGCTGAGTCTTCCCCCGAGAGCTTCTCTAGAAAAATTTAAAGAAAAACAAACTCAACGTATTGCAAACGGTTGTAATGATAGCACCTTCATGTTTTGACCAGTTTTGACTACCTATTTTTCTTTTTTTAATGTTCGATATCTTTTTATAAAAGTGTTGCTCAATATCAAACGATAACCATATAAGTCCAAGTTTCAAACTTTGTACAAAAATTAAAGAAATTCAACAAAGTTTTATCTAAATTCCAAGAATTTTAATAAGAGTTTCTAGAAAAATTTTCAATATGCGGTTTTAAAGCTTATTAAATTTTAGTATGTCTAATAAAGTGCAAGTTTGAAGTTTCTGAAAATTCTCGTGGAGTTTTTATAATTGCTGACGGTGTCGTGTACTTTCCTCAATATAACAAATGGTCGAACATATTTTGTATGGAAGAAAATGCGTAACACGTTCAGCAAAAACACAATATCAAAACCCAACGGGATTTTTTGGCAACCGCAAACTTGCACTTTATTGTACTAAAGTATGATAAGCTTTTAAACTGTTTACCAAATTTTTTTTAAGAAACTCTAATTAAAATGCTTGCAATTTCGATGAAACTTTGTTGAATTTTTCCAATTTTTGTACAAAGTTTTAAATTTGGATTTATTTGGTTTTTGTTATAATGAGCCATACTTTTTTAAATAAATACGGGCACTAAAAAATTAAAATAAAAGTAGTCAAAACTGGTCAAAATGTTGAAGTGCTATTACTTTGTCGCGAGCTGTATATAACTATTCAGTATTAAGACTGATGTTACATACATGTAACGCCGTCAATTTATGTCTGGCTATAAAATTTAAAGCTCGAAAATCAAAATTTTTTGGCAAGAAATATTGTCCACATTTAAGAAAACACCACTGCATAAAAAACTTAACAGTTGTAATTACAAAAGTTCAAAAAAAAGAATACTTACTTCCTTCTGTTCGCCATTTGCTATTTTTTTGTTCTTCACTGAACACACGAAACTAAACGCGACTGATTTATTCCACTAACTGACATATACTAAACTACGAATGGCACAAAACGATTAAAGCATTCTTCCCAAATACATTTGCACTTGTATAAGCACCAATGTAATTCAATTTTATTTTTTATTTTCCTAAATGCAAACAGTATGGTCCCGTTACATGTATGTAACATACGTCGTTAATGGGTTAATTTCTATTATCAATCAAGAAGCCAAACTATGGACAAAAATTAAGAATATTTAATAACTGCTTGAATTATTTATTTATTTTATTCTTATCCAAATCTCAAATTTCAAACATTAATTATTGCTTTTATAAATTTTTAAAAATAATGTACTGAAATGTGCAAAGTTAATGAATTTAATTTATTTTAACGAAAACTTTTATTTTTATTTTAGTTCACTCAAAAATGATCTAAGGTGTTCATTTTATTTTTAACTAAAATGTTTTTTTTTGCATATTCAATATTATTAAAAAAGATAAAAATATAGTATTTATTGTACCTGAAACCTTTTACTTTTAATAACATTTAATGAAAAATGCATTTAAATTTATTTTCGAAAGTTTTAAATATCTATGTATTTATTTTTGCTTTTAATTAATACACAACAAATTTAACACTAATTACACTATGCGACAGTCAAAATCGGGATGGGATGAAACCAACGGGAAATGTTATATCGGTCAAAAACAAGTTATACGTGTCCCGGCGTTTCGCTGGATCACGTCTAGGAATCGAGATATATATATAACTATCATATAGGGGAAATTGTCACCTTTGGTGGTCTTTTTTTGACATAACTGACCACTAGTCCGATTTTGCTAAAACAAATTAAAAAAAAATAAAAATTACAATTCCTTTAATTTGTTCATATAACGTTTTTCTATATAATCAACAGTTTTGCCGGTAAAAATAAATGTATTAAGAAAAAAAATATTGTTTGTATAAATTGTATTAAATTTTTTTAAAATTGTTGATTATATAGAAAAACGTTATATGAACGGATTAAAAGAATTGTAATTTTTAATTTTCTTAAATTTGTTTGAGCAAAATCGGACTAGTGGTTCTCGAGTTATGTCAAAAAAAGACCACCAAAGGTGACAATTTCCCCTATATGATAGCTATATATATATCTCGATTCCTAGACGTGACCCAGCGAAACGCCGGGACACGTATAACTTCTTTTTTACCGATATAACTTTCCCCGGTAGTTTGAACCCTTCCCGATCACTGACCCCTACCATTTGTCTCACAGTGTTATTGGCAAATCTAAAGCTGCTAAATAAAAATGTGTAATATATTAAAGTGTAATTAAAAGTTTTTTATTGTATATTCATGAATTCATTTTTTTTTTGACTCCCAAAGTAGTGGTTTTGGTCCATAATTAGACTAGTATTTTTCTGTCTATTTTGAACTAGTATGAGACTGGTATATTTCTGACCGAAATCTGACAATTGCCATCTCGTAGGACATCCCCATGTTAAAAATACCAGTTGATTGCATGGAAAAAGATAGTTGGCTGACTAGTTGGGCATGCGGTTCATACTAGTTGCGAGATAGTTTACAACTAGTTCATTTGACTACAGGGTTAAAGCAGAGGTAGGCACTTACTAGGGTGGCCAGATATTATAGTGACATAATCAGTACAGTTGGGATCAAAAATCAGCACAAAGCCATAAAAATCAGCTCATTTTTAAGCGTATTTTCTATTATTAACAATATAACAAACAAATAACAGCCCATTAATTTAGCAAAAAATAACGAGTCGACTTTTAAATACATATGTGACCTGGTCTACGGAAAGGGGGCTAGGTGTCAAAAAAATCAATTTTCACTTTTTGGTTGATTCGGATGGAAGATGAGATGCTTTTTCACGTGGTGAAAAGCAGAAAATCCTAACTTGCTTAGAAGTACAAAAACGTCACTTCTTCAGTGTTACTTTTGAAATGTTCCACACTAGCAACTTACACGATGAACTATAATAATATTCCGACCAACAACAACACTTACTGGACCAACAACAACACTTACTGGACGTCCGGCGCGGAGAACAATTAACGAGATAATGAGAAACTGACGAAACGAGTTGCGTACTTTTAACAGCTTTTTCACAGAAAACTAGTTTTCGCACGTAAGCTCCCTTTTCGTAGACCAGGTCACATATAGTGTTATCAATATAAAAATTCATTACTTTAAAACAAATCAAAGGTATTACGTATGTATGTACAGCTGTGCTCACGAAAATAGTAGTTAATTGTATTGACAGGTTTTGAACATTTTTTCTTTCCTCACTTAATTTAATTTTTTTATAAAAATATAGTTAATTCTATAAGAAAAGACAAGTGAGTTAAAGTCTTAATCTTTCTAGAAAATTTATAAAAATTGAGAAAATTAAAAAAAAA